>NW_020185337.1:12811861-12825021 GCF_003031525.2 Neophocaena asiaeorientalis asiaeorientalis | reverse complement strand
CATTATTTTCACCATTGTGATTTTCTTTTTATCCTCATGCATTTATTTTTGAGTTTCAATAATTTTCATTCACTTCCCTTTGGAAAGTCAATGAATTCTAGATATCCCTCTTCAGTGTTAGAGGGAAACTGGAAATAGTTAAATACTTAGTGTACTCATTTTAGTACAAAGAATGATTGCCTCGGTTTCCAGTCTCTTCAGAAGGAAGGTTAATTTTTTTAAAAGGTTGGGTTCTAAAGTGTAGAGCAGGGGTCCCCAATCCCCAGACCATGGACCAGTACCGGTCCGTGGCCTGTTAGGAACCAGGCTCAGGCTGCACAGCAAGAGGTGAGAGGTGGGCAAGCGAGTGAAGCTTTATCTGTATATACAGCTGCTCCCCATCACTCACATACCACCTGAGCTCCGCCTCCTGTCAGATCAGCAGCATTAGATTCTCATGAAAGCGTGAACCTTGCTGTGAACTGCGCATGTGAGGGATCTAGGTTGCACGCTCCTTATGAGAATCTAATGCCTGATGATCTGAGGTGGAGCTGAGGCATTGACGCTAGTGCTGGGGAGCGGCTGCAAATACAGATTATCATTAGCAGAGAGGTTTCACTGCACAGAGACCGTAATCGATCAACTGCTTGCAGACTCATATTAAAACTATCAGTGAGGGCTTCCCTGGTGGCGCAGTGGTTGGGAGTCCGCCTGCCGATGCCGGGGACATGGGTTCGTGCCCCGGTCTGGGAGGATCCCACATGCCGCGGAGCGGCTGGGCATGGGCCATGGCCGCTGAGTCTGCGCGTCCGGAGCCTGTGCTCCGCAATGGGAGAGGCCACAACAGTGAGAGGCCCGCGTACCGCAAAAAAACAAAACAAAACAAAACAAAAAACTATCAGTGAGTGGCAAGTGACAATTAAGCTGCATCTGGTGGCAGGCTTTATAGGGGCACGTGAGTTGACGTACTTCAATTGTACAGCTGCATCTGGTGGCGGGCTTTAAGTCAGAATCCGACACTTATTTTAGTCTGCGCATGGTCCACCCATTATTGTATTTACCACTTCCATCCACGCCTCTTTCCTGCACTGTGCACTTGTCTCAGTCACAGTTTTCGTAAGCCCACAAGCTAACCCTAGCCAAAAGGAGTAAAAAACAAATGTCGCTGGAGAGCTTCTTTGAAAAGGGGGAAAGACCCACTGATGAGACAGCAGAAGGCTCTAAGACTGACAACAAAAAGAAAGCTGCATTTAAAAGAACATACTAAGAGTCCTACATAAATTATGGGTTCATTGCAACAAGTGATTCACATTCTCCAACCGTGCTTTGTATAATATGAGATGACTGGCTACCCAACGAAGTCATGTAACCTTCAAAACTGTTTCGCCACATGGAGACCAAGCACCCTACATTAAAAGACAAGCCTTTGGAGTTTTTCAAAAGAAAAATATGTGAACACGAAGAACAAAAGCAATTATTGAATACCACCACTTCATCAAATGTGTCTGCACTGAGAGCATCATTCTTAGTGAGTAACTGCATTGCTAAAGCCAGGAAGACCTTTACTTTTGGTGAAGAGTTGATCCTGCCTGCTGCTAAGGACATTTGTCGTGAACTTTTAGGAGAGGCTGCAGTTCAAAAGGTGGCACCTGTTCCTCTTTCGGCTAGCACCATAACTACACGAGTTGATGAAGTAGCAGAAGATATTGAGGCACAATTGTTAGAGAGGATTAACGAGTCACCGTAGTACGCAATCCAGGTTGACGAGTCTACTGATGTTGACAACAAGGCAACAATGCTTGTTTCCGTGTGATATATTTTTCATGAGGATATGTTATGTGTACTCTTGTTGCCAACTAACACCACAGTTGCAGAACTATTCAAGTCTTTGAATTATTACATATCAGGAAAACTGAATTGGTTATTTTGTGTCGGTCTATGAAAGGATGGAGTGGCTGCCATGACTGGACAGCTTTCTGATTTCACTGCTTGGGTCAAAAAGGTTGCTTCTGAATGTGAGTCTATGCACTGTGTCATCCATAGAGAAATGCTGGCTAGCTGAAAGATGTCACCTGAATTTAACGATGTTTTGCAGGATATGATTAAAATTATCAACTACATTAAACTACACGCCCTAACTTACGTCTGTTCCCACAGCTCCATGAAGAGATGGACGCAGAGCACACACGTCTTCCCTTATACACAGAAGTGAGATTGCTTCTAAAGGCAGATCACTGGCCAGAGTTTCTGCGTTATGAGAGCTGCTCCAGAGATTTCTTTTAGAAAAAGTCACCACTGACAGCACATTTCAGTGATGCAGAATGGGTCACAAAACTTGCTTACCTGTGTGACATGTCCACCCTGCCCAACGAATTCAATCTGTCACTTCAGGGGGGAATGACAACTGTTCAAGTCAGCAGATAAAGTGGCTGCCTTCAAAGCCAAACTGGAATTATGGGGGCGACGAATGAACATTGGGATTTTTGACATGTTTCAAACATTAGCAGAGATTTTGAAAGAGACTGAGCCAGGGCCTTCTTTCTCCCAGCTCGTGCATGATCTCTTATCTCAGCTTTCAAAACAGTTTGAGCATTACTTCTCAACCACAAAAGACCCCCAAACTGGGAAGGAATGGATCCGCGACCCATTTGTGAATAAGCCAGGTGAATCAACTTTGTCCGTGCTGGAAGAGGATCAACTGCTTGAGATCGCGAATGACGGTGGCCTTAAAAGTATGTCTGAAACAGCTTCAAATCTCCATACATTCTGGATTAAAGTCAAGGTGGAATATCCTGAGATTGCCACAAAAGCACTGAAAAGCCTGCTTCCATTTCCAACATCCTATCTTTGTGAAGCAGGGCTTTCTGCAGTGATGGCAACGGAAACGAGATTACGGAGTAGATGGACATAAGCAACACACTTCAGGTGTCACTGTCTCCTGTCACCACCAGATGGGACCATCTAGTTGCAGGAAAACAAGCTCAGGGCTCCCACTGATTCTGCATCATTATGAGTTGAATAATTATTTCATTATATACTACAATGTAGTAATAACAAAGTGTACAATAAATGTAATGTGCTTGAATCATCCCAAAACCATCCTCCATCCCCTGGTCCGTGGAAAAATTGTCTTCCACAAAACTGGTCCCTGGTGCCAAAAAGGTTGGGGACCACTGGTATAGAGCACATCGAATTAATTTTGGGTAACCAATATTTCAAGATTTTTATAATTTTGAGATTTTCTTGTTCCATGTGGAGGAAACATCATCTGACAGATTTCAGCCCATACATCCAACCATCACTGCACTTTAGTTTTATTAAACAGAGCACCCTTTGTGATGTTCTACTTCTGGAACACTACCCTCAATATTAGTTTTAACCTAATTGACACATATATCACTGTTTGTAAAGGAACTGCAGATGTAATTTTTTTGGCATCTCAACACCACAGGGAAGGTCTGGAGAAATGCTGACGATATACAAGAAAATCAGTCACTAGTTTTAGAGTGGGTATCATGGGTCAAGCTTTCAGGACTACTAGCTGGCTGCTATTTCTATGATTCTCTGATACTCTTTAACGCACCTCAGTCCATAGCATTTAGGTGCTCCTTCCTGAACTCTTCCATCAATGCCTCAAAGCACAAAACTTCTGTTCGAGGTAGACTGAGGTAAGAATCACAGCACTGACTAGAGTCAGTAAGTCTCTGTTTTATTTGTTAGCCAGAACTCAACCTCTGCTTTCTCAGTGCAATAAGTAAATCTTTTCAGGCTGCCATTACTTGACAAGTAGAAGCTAGAGATGAGAAAGCCTGGATTTAGTTTTGTGAAATTTATCTTTTAATAACAGTATGTTTGAATAGTAAGTACATTTTGAAGGTCTAGGAATCAAATAAGCTAATATTATGGTGATAATTTTGAAATATGGATTTTAGCCTACATGGCAATTTAATTGCTAGTTAGAAGCAAATCTTGTCTTGCTGCAGTAGGGTTAGTCAGTATTTCTCTAAATTCGGTATAAGCTGTTGATTCATGTCCACTACGCTATTGAGGGCTTGCCGTAAGAGCAAGGGTTTCTAGACTAGGTAATTTTGAGCAACAAAATCATTTGAAGAAAAAAGCTGTTAAGAGAACAAATTCAGTTAACTCACACTGAACCAGACTACTAGGAACTTGGGAAAGTGTAAACTTGATTAATAGTGGCTGTTTGTTTAGTTTTGAGAAGGAGGGAAGCCATGCTGTTAAAATGATCTCTTTATTACTGTTTCCAAAACAATTCAGCTACGTGTTGTCAAATTCCATTGGCTATACTCTTCTGAACAAGAACATATGATCTTGTATATAATCAGACCTTGAGTCTTAATAATGATAAAGGATTTATGAAATTAGTAGAGGTTATATCTTTTCAGGCCCTTAACTCTTTTGTATACCTTTTATTTTCTCTATGGCATTTTTATATAGGCCCACCATTAACATTTCTTATAATGCTCAGGTAGATGGTATGTTATCAAATAGGTAAAAATTGCCTCTAATATATCAAGCTTCTCAGACGCATTCTAGTTTTTCCTTCACTTCCCATGTCCACTCAGCATTCATTTTCATTCCTTGTCTGACCTTCAACATTTCTAAAATCTTTCTTTCATATCCTATGTTTTTTATACCAAGGTAAAAAATAAACAATTAAAGCAGTGTTATCCTTTCTTACAGTATTTGCATTTTCACAATTAAATACATTTTAACCAATATGTATGATACTCACCATAGATCCTGAAATCAAAATAAATTTCCAGGCTAGTGCTTCTCAATGCAGAGTTGAGAGTAAAACAAAATTTCCGGGGCAGTTACATCAGGATGTGTGGGTGAGGAGAAGGGATTGGCCAGGCATGAAGGTTTTGAAGTATTCCTTGGATAACTGTGAAGCATCCTCCATACCCTCTACATGACTGAGAGACACTCAGCTAAGTTTCTGCCTCCTCCTCCCATCCCTCAAACCAACTTGAATCAATGCCATCAACCTTCAGCGTGCTGCCCATCACCTCTGCTCTTCGCCTCCTATTCCCATATCCTGTTCCAGGTCAAGATGAACCTTTGCCAGGTGAATCCCAGTGACTAGCATGGGATGTGAAGTTGAGTCAAATAACAAGGGTTATCAGAGAAGGGACTTGTTTCACTGCCTGGTACAATATATTACTTTAGGACAAGTCGGATTAAACTCAGAGAGTTGATTTCTTTCCATTCAGATGTAGTCTACAGCAGTATTTCTCAATTAGAATCATCTTGAGCGCTTTTAAAAACATCAAAGTCTGGCCTCAACCCACAGATCTTCATTTAATTGATTTAGGAATGGTTCTGGACATTGATTGTTTTTAAGTTTCCAGATTTTAACGTGCAGCTGAAGTCTAGAATGTTGAGGTGCCAAAAAAGCCATAGGATAAAGAGTAATGTGTTGCTTTATTATGTTTTAAAAGGCAATGTATGTTTGTTTGGTATATTCTTCTTAAATCTTATTCATACATGATCTCCTCCTTTTGTTCCCAAATGTAATATATGAAAGTGGTTTGAAGTTTAAAAAAGAAAAAGAGTTAATTGAGTAAATTAGGTCCCAAAGGTAGTTAATGCTAGATATTGAAATTTGAAAGTGTTACATACTGCTAGCCCCAATTTTTTTTCTAAAGAAACATGTTTTCCTAAAGAGACTTCTGTAGAATACTAATCCTATAAGATGTCACCTAAAAATGTATATTGGTCAAACAAACTTGGAAAAGTTTTTAAAGCATATCCTAATTTTGAATATTTTTAAT
Organism: Neophocaena asiaeorientalis asiaeorientalis; assembly: GCF_003031525.2. Lineage (NCBI taxonomy): Eukaryota > Metazoa > Chordata > Mammalia > Artiodactyla > Phocoenidae > Neophocaena > Neophocaena asiaeorientalis. The sequence goes on along the minus strand of NW_020185337.1, from coordinate 12,819,244 downwards.
AAAATTGGTTATTTTTAAATGCTCTTTGAGGTCCTGCAGTGAAAGAACTCATTTGAAGTGATTAATCCTGCATTTTCTTAACTTATTTGACTACAGATTATATTTTGTGGTAACACAGTAATACTTTGCAAATTTTAATCTTCTGCCAAACACACACTGAAAATCACTGTACATCATATTGTCTTATATATATATAATATTATATATATAAAATAAAACACACAAAGAATCTAGTAAAATCCTATGAATTAATGATATTTTCTGAAATTCACAATACTAGAAAATAAGGTCTAACCTCCTTACTATAAAAAGAGTTACTATAAATTCCACAATAATACTCTAATAATGTCCTTTAAGATGTGGAAAGGGCTGCAAATCCATTGACTATACTATCTAGTGTTAATAAACTGATTTTCAGTGTAATTGTAATAGAAAAGAAAATTATTTAAGTTGGGCTTTTTATATTAGATAGAATATAATGGATTAGCAAATATTTATTTCCCTATCTATATATTTCATGTAGAGACTAATTTATTTTACCAATTTCTATAAAAGGCAATTACAGTTTAAGTACATTCTCTGTCAATTCAGAGTTTTCCAATACACTGAATTTAAACTATTACTTTGCAACTTCAAGCATTACTCTTCATAGGAATTCATGAATCATACAACTAGGAAGCAAGTGCCTTCTCTTTTTGCCATGAAAGCATTTGGAGTAGTAATTCACATATTGTCCATCTAATAAGAAGACCCTATTGGCATGCACTTACTTGGAGACTGCTGGGTTTTGTGTGTGTTCTAAAGATGGTTACTTAAACACACACTCATACTCACGCACTCTAGAGGTTTACATTTTGTTAACTATTTATGTTTCTTGGTTACACTAGGAGTTTAAATGCATATTCTGTAGATTTGAAGTTTTTCTCTCTTAGTTTTTGGTCTTGTTCTCATTTGTTTAACTATTGGCCCATGACATTATTCATGGCCAAATCTATATATGTAAAGATCACCTAGTTTGAGTGATTTCTAGTTTTTAAAATCAAATGACTTTTATTATTCTATGTGCTTCTAGACTTTCTCTCTGTCATCAATCCAAAACAATGCTTTTTTCATATATATATAACTGTAATAATTGGAAAATTATGACTTACTATGAGAGAATGACATCCAAAGGAATACTGAAATCTTGCTGTAGACTATCTAATATCAGCTATACATAAATTTATAAGTGCATTTCAGAAACACTGAGTAATGGCTATTATGCTTTATTCCTCTTATAATATTTGTTTGTTTAATAGATAGGAAATTTCATGTTTTAAATGAGTTTTTCTTAGTAGAGCTGTATTCATTTAAACAATTAGCAATCAGTTTAAGGTATAAAAAAGAGAAATTTCATGAGAAAAAAAAAACAGGCTGCAAATAGACAAATAATATTTAAAAGCTATTGGTAATTCTTGTCATGTTATCTCCTATTTTTAGGACCCTAAAGTAAGCTCACTGAAATGAAACAATAAGACACAATGTCATGTTTCTTTCCCTTGAACACTTTAAACAGCAGGAGGGATCCAAATGATTGTCAGGTGGCTTTTGTTGCTGCTGAATACCAAAGAAGTAAAGAATTGTAATTTAAGCTAAATTTGGTTTCTAGAGGCCTAATCCAAAAATTCTGAAACTACCCATTTTTTTCTGCTAAACTTCTAACTTCAATATCTTCCTCAGTTGCCTCTGATTTTCTTTTCAGGCCTGGCAGATTCAATGGTACTGAATTTAAAACTTCTTCATTAGGAGGCTGATCTAAGTATATTCACTGATTCCTTCTTTGGTCATATAACATGATACCTTTAAAAGACACTCAAGCACCTGAAGGCTTATAACATTATCCCCATTATTGAGTCAAATCAACCAACTATATAGCGATTTATTTAGCTTTTATTTGCTTCAATTATTACTCTGAAAATATTAATTTGACATCATATTAACTAAACTGAAGAAAGTATATTAATGCCAAAATGTCGTCTTTCATTCCACTAAAGACCTTTCTGATAACATGTAGAGGTAGGAGTCCTTTATTTGAAAGAGTTTAGCCTAGAATTCTAGAATTGAACCTTCCAATATCTATGTGCAACTGAAAATGGTCATTTCATTTTTCTATTAGTAAATTCCTTCATTTGTAAAATGGCGTAGTAGGATTTGATTATCACTGAGGTTTCTTTTTTCCCAAAAGGCATAGTATAAACTCAGCATTCAACATAAAATATGCATTTAAAGTAAATTAGAAAAATCCATTTTCACTTTTAATTTAGAACTAATGGATTCCAACAAAATAGTCTCTTTCTGTATAAGAAATGGAAAATAATGTTGGTGGAAGGGTTTGCCTTATAGGGACAACTTGAGTAGAAAATCACTTGATAAGAACACTGAAAAATTTAATTATATCTTTTTAATATATTGATACTCTTGATATTCTTAATTTCTGACTCAGTGTCACAATTTTTCAAAGACTGTTAGTCTAGTAGGAAGAGGCTACATATATGCACACACGAAAAAAATGCACACACACACACACACACACACACACACCTGCTAAATATCCCGAGTTTGCTTAGCTAAATGAAAAACTCAGTGAAAAGCAAAGATGTTACCAGAGTTGATAGAGAAGTGGCTTATCCATGTGATGCTTTTCTCCTGTCTTGTTCTGTTCTGTTCCCTGCCGGTAACAGACTTCACTAATAGGTCTTGTATAAGAGTTGGAAAAGAAGTCAAATGTTGTTTTATCACTAATCTTTTATTGTGGGTTTTCCATCAACATTCCAAAAGAGCTTACACTAGCAATCTCATTGTTAATCTTAAAACAAAGTTCCCTTAAAAGGTTTGCTTTACTCTTAAAACAAAATCAAGATCAGCAAGACCAGAGTCTTTGTTCAGAAAAAAGTTCCTCCAGCTTTCAAAATTCTGGAAAGACTGTCTTATTAGTGTTAGTATTACATGGTTCATTTTAAGAAAATAAGTCTCTTAACATTGATTAAAACTGTTAAGATAGTTAAAAATTGCATATTTTGTTCTGCTTCTATCTATATACTTCCCAAATAATAATGTAGTTTAGAATTGGAAGGGTTAAAAGAAAAACAAGAATACTTCAGGTAAATTGACAAATATATGCAACCTGCAGAATGTTTCTAGGTGCTTATAATAATTGCTAGGAAGTCTGTATTGATAAGCACTTTCTATATTTCTAACATATACTATTTTGTCGGGTGTTCATTTATATTAGGAAATACTCTGTTTTCCTACAAATAAACCCTGTTTATGTCAACCTATGTAATAGGAACTATGTAAAATTGATTAATTAATTCTTATCTAAGATGGGGATTATCTGGTCACATCTGAGACATACAACCTTAAGGTTATATGCATTTTTTTGCATTTGCTTACCTATTAGTTTATCCATGCATTATATTTGCATGGAGCACATAGTGTCCACAAAGCACTTTCACCCCCATTACACCAATGGCTAAGAGGCACTGAGAGAAATTTTAGGAAAGTCCAACTCTGTGAGCCCTCATAAGCTACAGAAAATGCTAGAAGTTGCAGTGACTGATGACTGGATAAATTAAGTCACAATTTTTCAAGACAACTAGGACCTATCTACTAGGTCTGTGACTCTTCAGAATTCAGCTGACATTCCTTTTTTCTTTGCTTGTTTCTTTATTTTTTTCCTTCTCCTTCTTCCCATTCTCTCCCTCTGTTGAATATGTTTTGCTTCAAACATACCTTGCTGACAAAAATGACATGTTAGAAAACAAGCAAAAATAATCACTTTCATGGTTTTTTTTTTTTTAACAGATTTTGAACAAAAATGAGAATTCCACAATAAAAATACAGGAGAGGCTTAATTCTATCCATCTTGATCATTACTATACTATTACAGTATGGATATGAAGCCTGATCTGCCTATCAGATTACATAATTTCCAATATAATAGTAATGGATCTTAATGGATTCTTACAACTAAAATATATCAAATGAAGCTGAAAAATAACTTTGAAATATTGTAGAGTACTTTCTCTTCCTGGCTCCCACATAAATAAAAATGTGATTCTACTTTAGAAGAACCAGTTCATTAATCACATTGATATTGAGAATATTTGAATAATAATGTTTCAGATATTAGCTGGTATATGACTAACTTAATCTAACAAATCTGATGGCAAAGTGTGAAGAATAAATAATGTTGAAGATTGGATTTTAATCTAGTTATGACATAATGTAGCTGTAATCTATGAAAAGTCATTTAATTTCTATGGCCTGGTTTTCCACTTTGTAAAATAATGTTCTACCATGCTGAGCAGTAATCTGTAGTTATTATTATTTAAGTAAATTAAATTATAGATTACCCCATTACAAATCTTAATCTAATATTTTGACTTTTTGGCCACCACCTTCAATCAAAGGAGAACAAAAGCAGGGAAGAATAAGGAAAAAAGAGATAAAAAATTACTGAATACCTACTATGTGTTTCCCAGTGTTTTAGGTATTTTATAATTACTGTTCCATTTAATTCTCATAATTATTTTTTGTGGTAAATATTATCTGAATTAAAAGGTTGAAGATTTTGTGTCTTGACTAGTAATTTGGTTAGTAAAAAATGATTGATGCAACTTTGAGGTGGACCCTCAAAGTTCCACCTGACTCTCAAATTTGCACTTGAATGTGACACGCAGTGTGAACAAGCTAAAAGTATGTCCTACCTTTCTATCTCCCATGACCATCTGTTCCCTCTACATACACACACGCACTCAGGCAAGAGGTCTATGCAAATAACACTTTTATTGGCAGAAATTATGTGTTTACCATATACCAGCTATCTTACGTTTCTCCAAAGACTCCAGACACTAGTATCACCTAGTTCTTTAGAAAGTCTGTGCTTTGTGCCCTGTATTTACACCTCTCAGTCTAATTTTCTGATTCTGCTATTTTTAAAATTTTCCTTTGTGTCACACATTTAAGTTGTTGTTCTTGCTCAGTGGAGGGAAGGAAACAATTATCTCAGTCTTTTGTAAAGTAAAATAATATATCAAGACCCAGATATTTGTTTTCTTTTATTCAGATTAAAAATGCACTTAATGAAATTTGATTCTTGTTTGCCTGGATCTCATTACCAAATATTTAACATTATCTTTCTCCCAAATCCTGAATTATTTTGTATCCTCCACTTGAGTTACATGAAAGCAAACAGGATTCACTCCAACCTTTTAAACTATATTTCACAAAACATACAATTTATTATCTCCTGGTAGATTTTAGCAGACTAATTTAGATACTAACTCAGTATCTATTGAGTTTTATTTTGTCATGTGTTATTTATGAGGATACACATATTATTAGGAGAAACCATAGACAAAAAAAAATAATCTAATGTAGCAATAATGTTAATTCTCTTCCCAAACCATGAGAGAGTATATACAAATGATCAAAATAAGAAATCACTGACCACACTTTACAGTATATAATATATCATAAAAAAGAACAGTGGTTTGCAAATGTTTTTAGAAATCAATCTGCTCATATCATTTCAGTACTTGATGTACTGTAATAGACTGTGATATGACATGGAAATAAAACTATATTTTAAAACAAACCACTTGACAGCTGCTGTTCTAAAATATAGGTTTCTATGTGTTGATTAAAAAAGTTAGAAATTTTATAGAAAATTGATGCAAGGTTATTGTGATATATAGTATAATTTTTAAGGCATTGTATATCAGAGACCCTCATTTGCATTTACTCACTCTTATAGCCCATTGATCAAAGCAAATAAGCCAAAACTAATAATGTAGCATAACTGTAAGGGAGAAAAATACTAAAAATAATATAATTATTCTGTCCACATTTGAAACTGCATGACATGCTCTTCCTATAAAATAGTTGATTTTTTTCATAAAATGAGGATAACACTATGATAAATTCACTGTATTCATAATCTTTATTAAATAATATTTATTAATTATATCTCTGCCTCAGTAAAGAGACCAAAATATATACACTTAATTTAAGAAAAATCAGTTTGCAATTTAAAGTATTAGTAAATATTTGCTCAAATAAATTTTGAATGTATCATAAAATATTTAAATGGTTCTTTATTACTTATGAAATACATGTATTAAAAACACCTAATTTAGTACATCTTGAATCAGTAAATTTCAGGTTTAAACAAAGTTTAATAAGTTTTAACATTTATGACCAAGCATTAAAGCTGTTTTAAAAAGCATGGTTACACAGAGTAGTCACATATTTTTTTCTTGCAAAATAGTATAAGATCCAGAGAAACAGAGTTTTGCACAAGTCTAGCTTTCAAAACATAGTGATTCTAGTTTATAACATGTTAGGGAAATACCCTGTATTTTAGTTTAAAATTACAATGCAAAAAATAGTATAAAGCTTCAGTGAGGACTGAACTTATTTTTAATGCTAGTCAACATAAAAGGCATAGATGGCCACAACTTCAACACATGAAAAGACTAAAATAAGTGGAAGATAATCAATCCAATCTGAGCCCTTGTTTAAGTTATGTAAAGTTGAAAATAGTCTATGTGATTCTATGGTTGTGTAGATGCCCCTCATTTCACACAAATAAGCTTTAAAAGTGGGATATCATCACATCTCATTCTGGAGTCAACTACTGGCATCATGTGACATTGCACCTCACCCATATCTCACATAAATGACCAGACAAAAGAAACAGAAAAGAAAGCAAAGTATTGAGACTGCAAATATCAAGTCAGGAAATGCCCAGGAATAAATATAGTGCTACTAAAACACAACATTTAGCATTCTATACATCATCATTTTAATAGTTTTCTCAAAAGTCACTGAAGGTATAGAACTTAATTGAAAATGGCTACTGCAGTAGCTTCCTAGGTTAACTCAATCCTTCGATGTTGTTGCTAAGAGTTCTTCAATATTTATATTTAATCTCACAGATTTTTATATCTTATTTATTTCTGATTTTCTGGAGTGATTTTTTAATTTATAATTTTGCATGGTGTTTCTTAAGAGTTGGAGGTCAGAGAGAAAGGGAATATAATACGATAATATCTACCCTAGAGTTTGATGCTATTTCTGTAACTGGTTTAATGTTCTGTAGATACGCTACTTAAAAGTAGAGTAGTGGAAATCTGCTACCAACTACATTAGAGCGAGTAATTAACTGCTCTGATTCTCAGTTTTATTGTCTGTAAAATGGAATTAATAATAATAATGGCAAGAAGATATACATATGGCAAATAAAAACATGAGATATGTTCAAAATCATTTGTTATTGAGAACTGTAAAATAAAACCACAATGACATGAGATACTACTTATTTATTTGAATGGTCAAAAT
>NW_020185337.1:12788975-12811819 GCF_003031525.2 Neophocaena asiaeorientalis asiaeorientalis | reverse complement strand
TGGTCAAAATGGGGGGGGGGGGGAGAGCTGATAACAGCAAATGCTGGTGAAGATGAGGAGCAACAGAACTTTCATTCACTGATGATGGGATTATGGGGTACAGCAACCTTAGAAAAGACTTAGGCAGATATTTATAAGTTAAAGACTTACCATACAACCTAGCAATCACACTATTAGGTCTTTATCCAAGAAATCTGAAAACTTATATTCACAAAAAATCTGTATGAGAATGTTGAAAGCATGTTCATCCCTAATAGCCAAATAAATCAATATGTTCTTCACTTGGAGAATTGATAAATCATGGAAGAGCCATGTAATGGAACAGTATTTTGGGATAAAAAGAATGAGCTATTGATGCATACAATGACATGGATAAATATTAAATGCATTTCACTAACTGAAAGAAGACAGACCCCTAGATCTACATAAGACATGATTCCATTAATATAATATTGTGAAAAGGCAAAAATTATAAGGACAGAAAATATGTTAGCAGTTGCTAGGGATTAGAGGAGGGAAGATCAGTTGACTACAAGAGAATGGGCAGGGGAAATTTTAGGGTGAAGGAACTCTTCTGCATGGTACTAGAATATCAGATACATGACTCTATGCATGTGTCAAAATCTATAGATCACACACATCATAAACCATATAATACAAGTCATACATCACAGAGAATGCACTTTAATGAATGCTAGAGTTTAGTTAATAGTAATGTACCTATGGAAGTTTCTTAGTTTCAATAAATGCACCTTAGGAATATTAAGATGTTAAACTGGATGAGAGGTGTACTGGAACTCTATGTACCATCTTTGTGATTTTTCTATAAATGCAAAACGTAAATGTAAAAAGTGTGAAATTATTCCAAAATAAAAAGAATATGTTCCTTACAGAGTTGTTAAGAAGATTTAATAAATTAATATATATAAATTGTATATGTCAACTACTGAGATATAAACATTAAGTAATGTTAGCTAAATATGCATTCTGTCAGTCTAGGCTTTTCTTTCCCACTTCTTCTAAAAAGGGAACCCTTTCTTGCCTGGGGGAGTACTATGCAAGTACTTTGCATGGGACGAACAACATCTTCCCCTTCCTTCCTCCTCCAACCAGCAGAATGGGCATATTTGCCACACATAGCCAGTGAGGTAATCCAGTCCTCCAACCTCAATGATTATTTCAGACAAGGACAAATAACCCAAGTCAGGACTCCAGAGACCTCAGGCATTGTTGGAAAATAATTATTGTTTGCTATTCAAGTTGTTAAATTTGTAGACTGTGAGCATGTGACTCCTGGTGAGCCTTTTGCAACTAAATGAATTGAATTTACTAAAAATAAAGTCAAATAGATGTAAGCAGAAAAAAGATTTTTAAAAAAAAATTCTGATGATATTAACAATACCCCTGAATCTACCTATATCTGGAGCTAGAGTCCACCAGTAATTTATGTCAATACATTTACTTTATTGCTTCAGTTACTAGTAGTTGAGATTCAGATTCTTGCAATACAAAGAGTCATGACTATTACTTATAGTTTTAATTCCTTATGGTTAGACAATATCAGTTGTATGTAATCTTAAGAAGAGATTAACTGGTTCTTTGGATAGGAAACAATGAAATCAAAGGTGGGCCCAAAGCATCAATTAATAAATGATTGAAACATTTATTCAGACAACCCATATATATACTGTGTAATTTTGTTTTAGAAATTCATATCACTTAATGTGAATACCTTGCAAGCAACAGACAAATAAGGAGACTATAAGGAGTTATAGCCTCTAGCTGAACAGCAGTGATTTCTGAAAAAACAAAAGAAACATGTATTGTTTATTACTCTCCACTAGAAAAGAAACTTAGGGATAAAACTATGCAAAAAAGAGAATATAGGGTTTCCCTGGTGGCACAGTGGTTGAGAGTCCGCCTGCCAGTGGTTGAGGTTCATGCCCCGGTCCGGGAAGAGCTCACATGTCGCGGAGCGGCTGGGCCTGTGAGCCATGGCCACTGAACCTGCGCGTCCAGAGCCTGTGCTCCGCAACGGGAGAGGCCACAACAGTGAGAGGCCCGCGTACCACAAAAAAAAAAAAAAAAAAAAAAAAAAAAAGAAAGAATATATTAAAAAGACAATTGTCAAGGTTTTAGATAACCAGCTGTTTACATAATCAGAACAAAAGAACAAAAAGGACAGGGTGATAATACTTCCTTTTCCTCTATGTTACAGTAAAGTGAAAATAAAAAGCCTTGAAAATGAATGAATTATTCCAGTAATGCAAGAATGGTGCAGCATTAGAGAATCTGTCATCAAAAGTCATTACATAACTCTTTTTGAATTATGGTTTTCTCAAGATATATGTCCAGTAGTGGGATTGCTGGGTCATACGGTAGTTCTATTTGTAGTTTTCTAAGGAACCTCCATACCATTCTCCATAGTGTCTGTATCAATTTACATTCCCATCAACAGTGCAAGAGGGTTCCCTTTTCTCTACACCCTCTCCAGCATTTATTGTTTGTAGAGTTTTTGATGATGGCCATTCTGACCGGTGTGAGATGATATCTCACTGTAGTTTTGATTTGCATTTCTCTAACGGTTAATGATGTTGAGCACTCTGTCATGTGTTTGTTGGCAATCTGCATATCTTCTTTGGAGAAATGTCTGTTTAGGTCTTCTGCCCATTTTTGGATTGGGTTGTTTGTTTTCTTGATATTGAGCTGCATGTTCTGCTTGTATATTTTGGAGATTAATCTTCTGTCAGTTGCTTCATTTGCAAATATTTTCTCCCATTCTGAAGGTTGTCTTCTCTTCTTGTTTATGGTTTCCTTTGCTGTGCAAAAGCTTTTAAGTTTCATTAGGTCCCATTTGTTTATTTTTGCTTTTATTTCCATTTCTCTGGGAAGTGGGTCAAAAATGATCTTGCTGTGATTTACGTCACACAGTGTTCTGCCTATGTTTTCCTCTAAGAGTTTGATAGTGTCTGGCCTTACATTTAGGTCTTTAATCCATTTTGAGTTTATTTTTGTGTATGGTGTTAGGGAGTGTTCTAATTTCATTCTTTTACATGTAGCTGTCCAGTTTTCCCAGCACCGCTTATTGAAGAGGCTGTCTTTTCCCCATTGTATATTCTTGCCTCCTTTAACAAATATAAGGTGACCATATGTGTGTGGGTTTATCTCTGGGCTTTCTATCCTGTTCCATTGATCTATATTTCTGTTTTTGTGCCAGTACCATACTGTCTTAATTACTGTAGCTTTGTAGTATAGTCTGAAGGCAGGGAGCCTGATTTCTCCAGCTCCGATTTTCTTTCTCAAGATTGCTTTGGCTATTTGGGGTCTTTTGTGTTTCCATGTCATGTACCACAATGTTCATTGCAGTTCTATTTATAATAGCCAGGACATGGAAGCAACCTAAGTGTCCATCAACAGATGAATGGATAAAGAAGATGTGGCACATATATACAATGGAATATTACTCAGCCATTAAAAGAAACGAAATTGAGTTATTTGTGGTGAGGTGGATGGACCTGGAGTCTGTCATACAGAGTGATGTAAGTGAGAAAAACAAATACCGTATGCTAACACATATATATGGATTCTAAAAAAAAAAAAAAGATGGTCATGAGGAGCCTAGGGGCAGGATGGGGATAAAGACGCAGACCTACTAGAGAGTGGACTTAAGGACACGGGGAGGGGGAAGGGTAGGCTGGGACGACGTGAGAGAGTGGCATGGACATATATACACTACCAAATGTAAAGTGGATGGCTAGTGGGATGCAGCCGCATAATACAGGGAGATCAGCGCAGTGCTTTGTGACCACCTAGAGGGGTGGGATAGGAAGGGTGGGAGGAAGACACAAGAGGAAGGAGAGATGGGGATATATGTATATGTAAAGCTGATTCACTTTGTTATAAAGCAGAAACTAACACATCATTGTAAAACAATTATACTCCAATAAAGATGTTAAAAAAAAAACTCATTACATAGGCAGTACAAAGAAGGAAATCCACATGATTATTTTAATTGATGCCCCCAAAAACAAATTAGAAATTGTAGAAAACTTCCTTAACTTAGGAAGATAATAGTAAATATGACACAACAGTGAAACCAAAAATCGGTTCCATTACAGTACAAAATCAAGAAATGACTACTGCCACCATTTCTCTTTTACTTTATAGTGGAGGTTTTAACTAATACAATAAGACAAAGAAATGAGATAAAAACGTTTGTAAATAATATGTAAAACTCATTATTGCAGAAAATCTAATTTACCTATAAATCCTAAAATAATGACTAAAACAACAACTAAAAAAAAGAGTCTAATAATTGTTGGATATAAGTTCTCACATACAAAATAATGTCTTCATTTAAACTATTAGTCAAGAGTCAGAAAATATAATAGAAAAATGCCATTATATACTTAAAGTATTGAAAATACTCAAAAATAAAAACAAGAAGTATAAAAAATTTCTATGAAAAGTAAAAACTGATAACCAGAAATTATTGAAGACCATAAAATATAATGATGTTCATGAATGAGAAGAATCAATACTATAAAATTGTCAGTCCCACTTCAATTAACCTATATACTCAGTGGTTTCCCAAAATAATGAACAATATTTTATATAATTTGACATGGGGCTTTTAAAATACAAATGGAACCATAATTTGTAAAAATAACCAAGAGTTTTGATTAAACAAAAAATATAGATTATCTATGACTTAATTACAACATCTTATAAAACTAAAGTAAATAAAATAGTGTTATTTGATTGAAGACAAAGAATATATAATTAGAATATTAGAAAATTTATAAAGTCACTGACATAAATGCACACAACAAAAAAATCAGTAAATGACAAAAATATTTCAAGTTATGAGAGAAAAGACATTATTTTATAATTTGGTTTTTATTAATTGATTATTTGGAGAAATACATAATAAAACTCTTATATCATGTGCTTCATAAAAATAAATTTCCAATGATTTAAATATCTAAATATTTTAAAATCTGGGAATATACTGGAAGCATAAATAGTGTTTTTGGAGTAAGAAAGCTTTTCATAACAGAAAAGGGGAAATTATTGAAATATTACACCATCAGTTGTATTATCTACATGGCAAAATTATAAGACAGTCATTCACAGAAAAAAATATGTATGACAAATAAACATAATATATTTTAACATTATACATACTATGGGATATTGTGTCACAGTTTTAAAAAATGAGGGGAATCTCCATTTATTAATATGTAAAAAGTGACAATATAAAGACTGCATGCTTCAAAATTATACATGGACTATGATATCTTTGTAAAAGTAAGAAAAATACACATGGAAAGTTGCAGGATAGCATCATACTTTGGCAGAGTGTGTGTGTGTGTGTGTGTGTGTGTGTGTGTGTAAACACACTGTAAAATGTCTCAAACCTGACACACCAAACTGATGAAAGTAATTACCTCAGAGGAGGGACACAACATGAGACGGGACAAGGACTCAAGTATAATTGCCAAAGGAAATCTTAGCTTATTTGTATTGATCAAAAGCTTTAATTTTTTTCCCAGGAAATCCACTTTCATAACTAAGAAAAAATTCAAGAGCTACATTCTTGTTTTCTAGAATGTAGATTTCATGCAACCAGATGTTATTTTTTACTGCTTAATCCCTGGGCTTACAATAGTACCTTGTAGAGGACAAGTGTTCAAGTATCTCCCAAACGAATGAATGAACAATTCCTTGGTATAGAAAAATAAGCAACACAAAATAGTAGAAGAACAGCCTGCTTGAGTTTTCGTCTAAAAAGAGAGCAGAACTAGTCCTCTTCCTTTCCCCCTTTTTTTCTGGGTCCAAGGAGAGAGTACAGTTGAGGAGGCCACCCTGGGACTAGGATGAGGAGGCAGCTGGCATTTTGGGGGAGACATTACATACGGGAGGAATGAACAAATAGTAAACATACTGAGGATAATGGGACCAGGTTTCTCATTTTTAGAAAAAAATTTACAAAGGTAGAAAAAGGACAAGGACAGAAAGAACCTGGGGTGTTATATGGGGACTAGAACATATAGCTGTGAACTTACGTTATTTTAATAAAATAAATAGAAAGATGGAAATGGATACAAACATATGTATGTATATATGTCTCTCTCTCTCTCTCTCTCTCTCTCTCTCACACACACACACACACACACACACACACGGGCATAAATTCCCCTGGTCTGTCTGCTAAAACATAGAAGCAGTCACACTACAGGAAAATGAGCACACTAGGCACACAAATCTTGGTATATAGATACCAGCCTTAGGGCCCCTTATCTTGGTATATAGATAAGGGGCCCTAGTTTCTTTGGGCCCCTTAGAAATAGTTGGTATTAGGGCTGAGGTAGGAAAAGTACAAGATGAGCCTGGAACATCTTATACTGGGCCAGAAAGTAAAGAAGTATTCAAAGAAAAATGAGGACGTAACACAAGGATACAGGAGCCAGTCTTTCAAGGGGATTTTCGCTGGCCAAAATTGCGACAATTTTAGCTTTAAATACTGAAAATAGTGAGTTAGCATCCAATAAATAAAATGGAAATCTAAGACTCCAGACTGATAAAAATAAAAGAATATATAAATAAATAGGGGAGGAAGAGAAAGCTCTTTCTCAGAGTAAAATGCCAAATAATGAATATAGAAGAAATGACTGAAAGAAAAAAAAAATGACTATTTGGCAACTCTCATTTTGGTGTTTGATTCAAGCAGAAGTCACGAATGGATGGACTTCTGGTGGGTGGAGATTTGATGAGAAACAGGTATTGCATTTGGAAAAAAAGATAACAGGATTTTCTTAGGAGTATCTCTGCACATATCACTTATCAAAAGGCTGTAAGATATGAAATATAAAAAGGATATTCTAAAATCCATGAGGGACAAAGAAAGACTGAGGAACTGTAGCACTCTGAAGGGGACTAAAGAGACAAGAAATCTGTGCTATCCAGGATCCTGGACCAGAAAGGAAAAATACACTTATTGGAACAGTTGGCACAATTTAGTGGTGATGTAAAAACTGGATGATAGTGCATAATTTTTTAGTTTGAATGGTTGCATTGTGGATGTTTGGTGGTTATGTAATAAAATGCCCTTGCTTTATCAAAAAGCAAACAAGAGTATTTAGGGATGACGGGATTGTGTTTACATCACGCTTCCAAGTAAGAGAGAGAGGGTAATGAAACAAAAATGGCAAAATGCTAACAACTGGAGGGTCTGAGTGAATGAAAATTTGGGAATTTGTGAGTTCTTTGTACTATTCTGGCAACTTTTCTGTATGTGTGAAATTATTTTTAAATAAAATATAAATAGATAATATTTAAAATAAAGTGATAAGTTAGAATAAAATGTGCTATATTTAATAAAAAGGGATGATGATCCATATTATAAAGAATAATATTTATGATGTGCTTATGATTATGTGAAGACCTATAAGATAACTGGAGAAGAATTGTCTATGGTGTTCTTTCCACTCTGTGAGGAAATAAAATTAAATTTGATGTTACTTGCTACATTTTGAAATACTACAACCTTCATTTACTTATTTTCTTATTCTTGTGCTATTCCACAAATGTTTAAAGCAATTTATAAAATACATGTGACAAAGAAACATAAACTGAATTATAAATAATAATCATATAATATATAATTATATATCACATAATTTATTATGTATAATATGTACTTATATGTTAGATAAATTGAGTTAAAAAATAAGAAGGAATTTTTAAAAAGTAGTCTAAGCATGTTTATCAATAAGATACAGTTTTGTAGTTTTTAACAAATATGTCATTTTAGTTTAGAAGAGTCTGTGAGATAAAGTCCCGGGTTAAATATTCAATAAGTTGATTGTGGTTTTTTTTAATGTAAATGTTTTAACGTTTAAAATAACTTCAGCTGCACTAAATTCAGGGAAATTTTGGAAGCTAGTAGGAAATAGATTTAGAACAAACAAGGTTACAGGCACCTTGACAATCAGGTTTGATTTAAAAGGAATATGGTATCATAATAATCCTGAGATAAGAAAATACAAATCAGATTCCTGAAATGAAGCAAAGGATGCTGTTCATCCATTCAGCTCTTTCAAGGCAAATGTGTCATAATTTTCACCTCTGAGCTCCTAATTGTTCTTATTATCTCAGGGGGATCAGTTAGTGGTTCTATATGGCAGGCATATCATTTTGAAAATCAGACTTAATAAATGAATTCTTTCCTCCATTTTCCTGTCTGGTTATAGAAAATATAAGAGTATAAGTCTTACAATCATTTCTTTGTTGTAATTTGCCTCACCTGCACAAGACAAACGTATACAGTAGACAGAACCTCCACGCATAAAGGTTGCTTCAATCACTACTTTTGTTTCAACTTACTATGTGTAGAAAAAGCATGTCTGTTTGCTGCACTCAGTGCCCCTTCCCAGGTTCCTAAAAGATTGGAATTGCACTGAACCACCCCCCTGTCGTGTACATCCCACTATTATGTGTTGCTGCTTTTCTGGTGTGCTAAATTGCTTAATTAAATTTTACTGGTTTATTCTGCTTGCTCATTCATATCCTACTTAATCCAGCCTACAACATTTTCTTCCTTAAAATGAACATATGAAACCTTATGATGTATTTTTAGAGGTGCATTTTGGCTGTGTAAATGGATAAGTGGTTTAATGTGTAAGGGGCTTTTTGTTGAAAAAAATAACTGAATACTTGAGTATAAAAGTCATAAACAACATTAGCACGTTGGGTTTAACAAAGCTTTTGGAGGAGCAATTATTGGATTAAATGTCTGCTTTTACTAAGTGTCATTCTGGTTTATTTCTAAGCTTTTGTTCTATCATATATGTTTGGAAACATATTCCTGAAAACAAGAATTGTGCATATAATACTCGCTGTAACAAAATCCCTGTTTAGGGTATTTAAGAAGAGGAAGCACTCATGTTTTCTTTATCAGAATCCCTGCATAACTGAAGGTGGCTGGTACACGATAAAGGATTGGAATGTTTCCATACCATTCACTTCACCACTAGTATTCAAAAAACTTTTCATTTCCTCTTGGAACGGTTTCTTCTCTTTTCAGATGACTTCATATCTTTAAAATGAAAACTATGACCATTTAAAATAAGTATCTTCATTGTTTCTTTTTCACAGATTAATGATTAAGTGTAGCTTTGTCCAAACTCTTCTCCTTTATGACCATCACCAATGATAATTCTTCATGGTACTGAATCATGCCTCAGCTTCTGGTGAATTAGCAATAATTAAATTCACTTTTCTAATACTTCTGTATTACGCCTAACATTTAATATATTCATTCATTTTATTATTTACTATACACAAACTCATTTATTTGAAAGCATATATAAATATGTTGAAACTTTTCCTCCAGATGAGAATAGAGGCACAGGAACAACTACAAGTGGAGACTCTTCCTTGCTGCTAGGGTTCAAACTGAAACTCTGTCACTGTGGTGTTTTAATCTCAATATATCACAGTTTCCCATTTGTAAAATTATAGTTCTCATTATAGTTGAGTAATTATAGCACTCAAATGAGCTAATATATATTTAGGGTATGACCTAATATTGGATCTCATTTTATTAGTATATTTCATAATGTTGACAGCCAACAGTTGGGTGTTCTATAGTTTATCAGTACCTCCCAGTTGCATAAAGTGGTATTATTCATATTAGGTGTCCCCTCCCATGGCTCCTAGCACTGGCTGCCTGCAGAGCTGGGGCCAATCAGCCTATTTCCTATGAGAACCTACTAATCAGAATGGACAGATGTAACCCAGAGAGTCAGGATATAGATAACCTGTTACTGATCTAAGCTTTAACCTGCAAGTAGACTGCTGGGTTCCAGAAAGCTGGTGGATGGAAGAGGCAGCTGAGATATAGGTGTGTATTGCGGGGACTATTCTCTGAGGACTTGAAGCAGAAGCAAATTTCTAATCCCAGAGAATGCATGTCAATATATTAACTGACTGTACTAGGACTGTCTGAATGAATATTATTCTTTCTTTTCCCCAGTACTAACCACTCGGATGTGGCAGTCACCAGATCTAGGGTCAGGCTGCATTAATGTTTATCCCTCTTTCTCTTGCAATTTAAGTTTAACTCAGTGTATCGGATACTCTTTTCTCCTTCAAAAATGTAGAGATTTTTCTATTAGGAAAACGAAACAAAAATGGAATCCTCAACCACTCAGACTGATATCTTAGCTCACTTCTTTTCGTGGATGCCAGACTTCACTTTTGGTTTGTTTACTCAATGTGGTCGCTGGGCAGAATGCCAGTTAAGCAATGACCAGCCAGCACTTTGGGTTGGTGTGTTGACTTTAGTGAACTCATTCCATTGAGTACAAATGGAATTCAACAGAGCCAGTGAAAAGTGGAACTCAAGATCCACGTCTCAACTATTTTCTTAATCCATAGAGCTTCCAAATATTTAACTCCAGACTTAGCACCCTGAGATCCACTTTTACACACACATAGTCACACACAGACACACAACACATGCATATTTGTGTACATATATACATATATATGCATCGCCTTTTCAAATGAATATCCTTTTGTTGCTTCAAACTGATTATTTCCAGAGTATATTGTGTATGCACCTAAAAATCTTCCTGCATTTTCTATTTCTGTTAGTACCTCCTTATTCTAATCATACAGGGCGGGAATTTTGTAGTCATTGTTGATCACTCTCTCTGCCCTTTTCCCTATGTTGAATTAGTTTTATCTTTTCAATAGTTTAATCTCTTAAATTTTTTATTTTTAAAATTCTTACTTCTAAATCACTGCTTAGATTCTCATTAACATTTTCTCAAACTAATATTCTTCTAACTTATTTACATGTTCCTAGTTTACTTCCCCCTTAATGCAACCCAGTTATCTTTCTTGAGTTCTAGACCTTTATACCCTGCACGCTGGACATCACTATTTGGATATTTTATAGTCAATTAAGACATAACAATGTAAAACTGGAAGCCTGAATTCTTCACTACACATAGACAGATGTACCAAATTTGCCCTTCCTATAGGGCTCTCCATCTGAGTACATGGCCCTTTACTAACCCTTTTTATCAGGGCATAAAATCTGGACATTATCCTTGAAACATCATCACCAATATGTAATTCATCACCATGTCCTATCAAAATTACACATCTGGGATGTCTCATATTGAGATCTTATTAAAATACAGATTTTGATTAAGTGGGTTTAGGGTGAGACTTGAGGCTATACAGTTTAAAAAGATCCCAAGGGATACCAGTGGTGATGGTTTGAGAACCATACTTTGAACAACAAGAACCCATGAAGTCCTACATAATTGGCCTCTTTGCAGCCTCTCAAAATTCATCACCTAACATTCTGCATCTGACTTACACAGCTCCAAGCACCTTGACTTCCCTCATTGCCTTAGTACGTCAACCTCTTCTATATGCCCATGCCATTGCATGTACAGTTTTAATCTGTCCAGAATGCTCTTTACCACTTTTTATACTAATTCCCTGCATCCTTTAGATCTCAACTTCTCTCATTCATCCGACAAATATTTACTGAGTGTGATGGTTATTTTTATGTGTCAACTTGACTGGGCCACGGGATACCGAGATGTTTGGTAAATATTATTCTGAGTGTGTATTTGAGGATATTTCTGGATAAGATTAACACTGAACCAGTAGACTGAATCAAGCAAAGTGCTCTCACTAATGTGAGTGGGTCCCATCCAATCCACCAAAGAAGTCCTGATCAGAACAAAAAGGTGGAGTAAGGGAAAATTTGCTCTCTCTGACTGATTGTCTTTGAGCTGGGGCAACAGTCTTCTTCTGCATTAAACTTGGCCTCAAACTGGAACTTATACCAAAGGCTCTCCTGGCTGTAAGCCATTCTGGCTAAAACTATACCATCAATTCTCCTGGATTTCCAGCTTGCTGACTGAAGATCTTAGGACTTCTCATCCTCCATAATCATGTGAACCAATTCCTTATAATACACACACACATGCACATACTTGTACCTCCTATTGGTCCTTTTTCTCTAGAGAACCCTTACTTAAAATACTGAGTGTATATTATCTACTGAAAAACCCTCACATAAATATTTGGACAACATAGCAGTAAGGGCTATAAAGAAAAGAAATAAAATGTTATGAGGGAAAGAAATATAGGTTATATAAGTGGTCAGAGTAGTTTCTTAAGAGGAACAGAATTTTAACTCAAACTTGAAGTTAGTAGATCAAGAGTAGAAAAAGATATCTCATGAAGATGGAACATCCTTTGTGAATGTGTTGAAACACTGACTTAGTCAAGGTCTGAAAGAAATCAGTGTGTCTGGAGCAAGAAGATTTTCATTAGATATTAGAAAGGAGTCAGCAGATAAACGATGCAGAACCTAACAGGTCTTGATAAAGAATATGGATTTAATCTAAGTACAATGGGTATTCAATGAAATATTTAATCAGAAAAGAGGTATGACCTAATCTGTGTTTGTTACAAGTCACTATGGTGGGACCTCCGCTTTCAGTCACGACAGAATAAATGGTACCAGATTTGATCTCTTCACGAAAACTATTATAAAACATGATAAATAGATATGAGGCAAGACATTTCAGGTATGGGACAATAGGCAGAGGAGAACTGTGATTGTGGAGAGAAGGGAAACACAGGAGGTGAGCCAGATGATTGTGCTATGATGGCCCCAATTTCAGTGTGCAGGCATTTCTGTGCAGCAAAATAGGGACAAATGAGCAGTGGTATTGCTGAGCTGAGGAGGAAGGTATCAGAAGACATCGGATTTGTCTTCTAGAACAGCCAAAATGTACAGCTCTGAGTATGTAAGACTAGAGAGCTGTCAGAAAGGGTGCTCCATATGACTCTGTAGGGAATCATCACCGGTCCCTGAGTGACGGCTATGTGGTTCACTTGAGATAGACATTTGAGTCCCCCCCTTACCCCGATCAGAGTGGAACGACCCCCATGGACACACTGAACATTCAGTCAAGACTCCAGAAAATGCCCTGGCCTCGAAGTAAGGACCACACCTGTGGTAAGTGGCATGCCCTGATACTGATCACAAAACGGAAACAGAATCTCTTTAACACAGAATAAGATCAAACCTGACAGGACTAAAGTATAAACCAGCGATTCAAATACCTGGCAAAACAAAATGCAATGCCCTTTAATGGGGTACGAAATGATCCAAATACTCCACAATGTAATCCACTGTGTGCAGCATAAAATTAAAGAAAAAATATTAGATGTGAAGAAATAGGAAAGACCACTCTATAAACAAAAGAAAGATCGGAAAAACAATTAACTTCAAATTGATCCAGGTGTTGTAGTTAATAGAAAATAACTTTAAAGGAGCTGTTGGTTCTTTATTATGGTATCATGTAGATACGGATTTCAATAGTGCAGGGGACAGCGGAAAGGGCAGGAATAAAAATAACTGTGGTTATAACCATAGCAGTAGAGTATTAAGATAAATCATTTTAAATTACCCTCCAAGTGAAGTTTGGACTACCTTGAAAAAGCTTCAAGCTTTCTAAGCTTTCATTTCTTTACAAATTTCAACCCACAGCTCTTTTTTATCCCAAGAGTAGGAGGTGTATTCCTTCCACTTCTGCATCCTGGTATGACCAATGTAAGTGCTATTCATTTCTTTTTGAAAATGCAAGTGTGGTCATACCGCAATGTTATTATTGTAAAAATTATTTTACAATGTTATTTCTATTTACTTATAAAGATACTTACATGTGACATAATCAAATACAGACACCAGCACCTAATTACCCTGCTTTTCTTGTGACTCCTCTTTTTCTAAATGAGTTAGTCTTTTTTAGACAGTTCTTGGAACACAAACCATTTCATGTCATGGTACAGTTTTGGCCACAGGTTTCAAGAATTTATTTTGAAATCCAAAAGCCAGAAATTCATTCATTGTTTTGGTTTAACATTTATGTCACCATTAAGAAAATGTCAAACCCAGTGCTGCAGCTATTAGTTTCTGTTGGGGAAAGGGAGAAGAGATTTCATTAGTGTATCAAAAAAATTGTTTGCAACTCTACGGTCATGTTGTTTATTTAATATGTAAATAATGCCAACATGAAATTCACAAGGCCCCAATCCTAACTGTGTTTCTTTATTTACTAGTTGTTACACAGTGTTATTAATGATCTGTTTCCTCTTGCTAAAGTGTAGGCACATATCCAGGCTCCACCCTGGTTCAGAAATGTGAAGATGAAATCAAAATTTCATATGGTGTATGAGACCATTATATAATAGTAAAATAATGGACTTCATTCTTTCTATCATTATAATTAATGAGTCAAATAAGTTATCTTAATTAAAATGCCAACAGAAATTGTTTTTATGATCTTTGGATACATAAATTATATACAATATCCAAGGCTATGATACTCTTTGAATCATGGAATCATTTTCATTTTTATGATTTTTGTTTCTGAGAATATTTCTTCTGTTCATTTCATTTTCGCTAACTGCATTTTCTAAAAGAGTTAAGCGTGGAAAAACTAAGCAGTACTCTTAAGGAGAATAATTTATTCATTAAATATTAATTAGGGGTCTACTATGTAGCAAGCACTGGTGAATATACTTTATATATATGGAATACAGCAAGAAGGGAACAGAAAAAATAAAAACAGAAACCCTGCTGTCATGGAGCTTATATTCTGATGGGGAGATTCCCAAAGACACAAGAGAAAAAAAGTTATTATGCATCTATACTCAATACATTTCTATATCAATTGCTTACATTGCAAACATTCTTTTGGGCATCAAATTTTAATTCATCATGCAACAAATATATTTATTGATGTGACATTCAAATCTGTAATTCAGAAAATCTCTGATATTGCCTAATGCAAGGAAATATATTTAATTATTATTTTATAATCAACATAAAAGTATTTAGTTGTTAATATTTTAATGTAGTATTATACTATCTATGGTAAAAAAAAAAATGCCTTTGCTTTACTGAAGTTACACTCTAAACCTAAAAATAACATCAGCGACACAGTGTTAAAGCATTGTGCTTGCAAACCATTCCTAAAATTCTTATTATGTGATGTTGCTCCATAGATTTCTGGACAGTATATATGAATCAAAATGGTGACAAGGGCTTCCCTGGTAAAAAAAAAAAAAAAAATGGTGACAAGAAATTACTCATCTAGAGCCAAATTATCCAGTAACCATAGTCTGACTGAGTGCTTTTTACTGTTTTTTTTGCACAGAGCACGGTTTTAATAGCTCTTTTTTAAAAGCATACTTTACTCAAATAATCATAATCAAGATATTGAAGTTTTTTTCAGAATTCCATACTTCAAGTGATGTAATTTTAGGACAAAAATATCTCAGAGCTAATCCAATTCAACCCTGCGACATTTAATAGAGGGAAAAATTTACGACCAATGTGGTAAAATGTTTCATATTTTTGAAACTAATTAATTGCAAGAGAACCAGGACTTGAATCATTCCCAATTTTCCTGATTTCACACATTTATAAACTTGTATCATTTAAGCTCCTTTGTTTTTTACTATCACACTTTAAATTGGTGTGAAGGAAGTCCTACATCTTTAAAGAAGGATTACTGTAAGTTACTTTTAAATAGTCTGTATCCTAATCCTTTACCTTTTTTTAACATCTTTATTGGAGTATAATTACTTTACAATGGTGTGTTAGTTTCTGCTTTGTAACAAGGTGAATAAGCCATATATATATATATATATCCCCATATCTCCTCCCTCTTGTGTCTCCCTCCCAGCCTCCCTATCCCATCCCTCTAAGTGGTCACAAACCACCGAGCTGATCTCCCTGTGCTATGCGGCTACTTCCCACTAGCTATCTATTTTACATTTGGCAGTGTATATATGTCCATGCCACTCTCTCACTTTGTCCCAGCTTACCCTTCCCCCTCCCCATGTCCTCGAGTCCATTCTTTACCTCTGCGACTTTATTCCTGTCCTGTCCCTAGGTTCTTCAGAACCATTTTTTTTTTTTTTTAGAATCCATATATATGTGTTAGCATACGGTATTTATTTTCTCTTTCTGATTTACTTCACTCTGCATGACAGTCTCTAGGTCCATCCACCTGAATACAAATAACTCAATTTCATTTCATTTTATGGCTGAGTAATATTCCATTGTATATATGTACCACATCTTCTTTATCCATTCATCTGTCGATGTACACTTAGGTTGCTTCCATGTCCTGGCTATTGTAAACAGAAGTGCAATGAACGTTGTGGTACATGACTCTTTTTGAATTATAGCTTTCTCAGGGTATACGCCCAGTAGTAGGATTGTTGGGTCGTATGGTAGATCTATTTTTAGTTTTTTAAGGAACCTACATACTGTTCTCCACAGTGGCTTTATCAATTTACATTCCCATCAACAGTGCAAGAGGGTTCCCTTTTCTCCACACCCTCTCCAACATTTATTGTTTGTAGATTTTTTTGATGATGGCCATTCTGACTGGTGTGAGGTGATAACCTCATTGTTGATTTGATTTGCGTTTCTCTAATGATTAGTGATGTTGAGCATCCTTTCATGTGATTGTTGGCAATCTGTATATCTTCTTTGGAGAAATGTCTATTTAGGTTTTCTGCCCAGTTTTGGATTGGGTTGTTTGTTTTTTTGATATAGAGCTGCATGAGCTGCTTGTAAATTTTGGAGATTAATCCTTTGTCAGTTCCTTCATTTGCAAATATTTTCTCTCATTCTGAGGATTGTCCTTTCATCTTGTTTATGGTTTCCTTTGCTGTGAAAAAGCTTTTTTTTTTTTTTTTTTTTGTGAAAAGCTTTTAAGTTTCATTAGGTCCCGTTTATTTTTGGCTTTATTTCCATTTCTCTAGGAGGTGGGTCAAAAACGATCTTGCTGTGATAGAGTGTTCTGCCTATGTTTTCCTCTAAGAGTTTTATAGTGTGTGGCCCACATTTAGGTCTTTAATGCACTTTGAATTATTTTTATATATGGTGTTATGGAGTGTTCTAATTTTATTCTTTTACATGTAGCTGTTCAGTTTTCCCAGCACCACTTATTGAGGAGGCTATCTTTTCTCCATTGTATATTCTTGCCTCCTTTGTCAAAGATAAGATGTCAACCATATGTGCGTGGGTTTATCTCTGGGCTTTCTATCCTGTTCCATTGATCTGTCTTATAGTTTTCTGCATACAGGTCATTTGTCCCTTAGGTAGGTTTATTCCTAGGTATTTTATTCTTTTTGTTGCAGTGGTAAATGGCAGTGTTTCCTTAATTTCTCTTTCTGATTTTTCATCATTCGTGTATCTGTGCATTAATTTTGTATCCTGCCACTTTACCAAATTCATTGATTAGCTCAAGTAGTTTGCTGGGAGCATCTTTAGGATTCTCTATGTATAGTATCATGTCATCTGCAAACACTGACAGCTTTACTTCTTCTTTTCCAATTTGGATTCCTTTTATTTCTTTTTCTTCTCTGATTGCTGTGGCTAAAACTTCCAAAACTATGTTGAATAATAGTGGTGAGAGTGGACAACCTTGTTTTGTTCCTGATCTTGCAGGAAATGGTTTCAGTTTTTCACCATTGAGAACGATGTTGGCTGCGGGTCTGTCATATACGGTCTTTATTATGTTGAGGTAAGTTCCCTCTATGCCTACTTTCTGGAGGGTTTTTATCATAAATGGGTGTTGAATTTTATCAAAAGCTTTTTCTTCATCCATTGAGATGATCATATGGTTTTTCTTCTTCAATTTGTTAACACGGTTTATCACATTGATTGACTTGCATATACTGAGAAATCCTTGCATTCCTGGGATAAACCTCACTCGATCATGGTGTATGACCCTTTTAATGTGCTGTTGGATTCTGTTTGCTAGTATTTTGCTGAGGATTTTTGCATCTGTGTTCATCAGTGATATTGGTAGTTTTCTTTCTTTATGACATCTTTGTCTGGTTTTGGTATCAGGGTGATGGTGGCTTCGCAGAACGAGTTTGGGAGTCTTCCTCCCTCTGCTATATTTTGGAAGAGTTTGAAAAGGATAGATGTTGTCTCTTCCCTAAATGTTTGATAGAATTCGCCTGTGAGGCCATCTGGTCCTGGGCTTTTGTTTGTTGGAAGATTTCTAATCACAGTCTCAACTTCAAGTGCTTGTGATTGGTCTGTTTATATTTTCTATTTCTTCCTGGTTCAGTCTCAGAAGGTTGTGTTTTTCTGAGAATTTGTCCATTTCTTCCAGGTTGTTCATTTTATTGGCATATAGTTGCTTGTAGTAATCTCTCATGATCCTTCATATTTCTGCAGTGTCAGTTGTTACTTCTCCTTTTTCATTTCTAATTCTATTTATTTGAGTCTTCTTCTCCCATTTTTCTTGATGAATCTTGCTAATGGTTTGTCAAGTTTTTCTTCTCAAAGAACCAGCTTTTAGTTTTATTGATCTTTGCTATCGGTTCCTTCATGTCTTTTTCATTTATTTCTTCTCTGATCTTTATGACTTCTTTCCTTCTGCTAAATTTGGGGTTTTTTTGTTCTTTCTCTAATTGCTTTAGGTGTAACGTTAGGTTGTTTATTTGAGATGTATCTTGTTTCTTGAGGTAGGATTGTATTGCTATAAACTTCCCTCCTAGAAACGCTTTTGCTGCATCCCATAGATTTTGGGTCATTGTGTTTTCATTGTCAGTTGTTTCTAGGTATTTTTTAATTTCCTCTTTGATTTCTTCAGTGATCTCTTGGTTATTAAGTAGTGTATTGTTTACCTCCATGTGTTTGTATTTTTTACAGAATTTTTTCCTGTAACTGATATCTAGTCTCGTAGCATTGTTCTTGGAAAAGATACATGATACTTTTCCAATTTTCTTAAATTTACCAAGACTTGACTTGTGACCCAAGATATGATCTATCCTGGAGAATGTTCCATGAGCACTTGAGAAGAATGTGTATTCTGTTGTTTTTGGATGGAATGTCCTATAAATATTAATTAAGTCCATCTTGTTTAAAGCTTATCATTTAAAGCTTGTGTTTCCTAATTTATTTTCCTTTTGGATGATCTGTCCATTGGTGAAAGTGGGGTGTTATGGGGTGTTAAAGTCCCCTACTATTATTGTGTTAATGTCGATTTCCCGTTTTACAGCTCTTATCATTTGTCTTAGGTACTGAAGTGCTCCTATGTTTGGTGCATAAATATTTACAATTGTTATATTTTCTTCCTGGATTGGTCCCTTGATCACTATGTAGTGTCCTTCTTTGTCTTTTGTAATAGTCTTAATTTTAAAGTCTATTTTGTCTGATATGAGAACTGCTACTCCACCTTTCTTTTGATTTCCATTTGCATGGAATATCTTTTTCCATCCCCTCACTTTCAGTCTGTATGTGTCCCTAGGTCTGAAGTGGGTCTCTTGTAGACAGCATATATACGGGTCTTGTTTTTGTATCCATTCAGCCAGTCTATGTCTTTTGGTTGGAGCATTTAATCCATTTATATTTAAGTTAACTATTGATATGTATGTTCCTATTACCAGTTTCTTAATTGTTTTGGTTTAGTTATTGCAGGTCTTTTCCTTCTCTCATGTTTCCTGCCTAGAGACGTTCCTTTGGCATTTGTTGTAAAGCTCGTTTGGTGGTGCTGAATTCTCTTAGCTTCTGCTTGTCTGTAAAGGTTTTAATTTCTCTGTTGAATCTGAATGAGATCCTTGCTGGGTAGAGTAATCTTGGTTGTACATTTTTCCCTTTCATCACCTTAAATATGTCCTGCCACTCTCTCCTAATTCTTTATCTTATCAGGAGACTACCTGACTCTCAATGTAATAGTAAGCTTTCTATATTGACCAGTCTTTTAATTTTTTTTTAATTGTTGGAAATAGCTTTACATCTATAGCTGTAAATCACTCATGGGATTTCTAGGACATAAGTATATTCAGATATTTATCTCTTAAAACTGTCTTTAGTGCTAATATAAGAACAATGAATTTTACTTCCTTCTTGCTTATTCCACAAAATGAATGAGATTAATAAACATTTAAACAGGCAATCAGGTATATTAAATAGTTAGCAAATGGATAATATCTGTTTCTCTGCGTGTATTTGTGTTTGTATGCACGTATAGGATCAATGTGGAATTGGAAATAAAGGCATCTTACAGATTTTTCTTTGTTCATGGAAATCATTTAACATATATAAAAATTATGTTATATTTTGATTTATTTCAGCAATGGATTTGACCAAGTTTGCAAAATAGGAGTAATCCATAACTTAAATTGTAAAATTTCATGTATGAAAGCCTTTGGTTTGACTCTCCTTCAAAAGCATCACATCAATTGTTACAAGAATATTATCCAATGAAAGGTATAAAACCTCAGGAAATATGAGAACAGCATTTTAATAGCAATATTCCCTATAGAAGAGAACGTGATATTAGGCAATGAAACAGTCTTCCATCCTGTGACTCCTCATCATGTGGTCTCAGCATGTTTGTGAGAGAATCAGACATTTATTATTTCATATGCCCTCTGATACTTTGGGATTATCACTTAATTAACTTGGTATAAATAGGTTGAACAAGTGGTGTAAATCCCAGTGGACACAACACTTCGAATTCTATGATGGATCCTCAAAAGAAATCCTGGAAAATGAACTAACATGGAATAGAAAAATGACACCTGCTTCAGATCAGGATTTGAGATGATGACAAACACTTTATTTTTCTGCACACATTTTTTTTAGTCTGGCTCACACATTTACAAGTTATAAATAGACAGACAGACATTCACTGAAATATTATAGGACTTGTTCCATGCTTCTCAGTTTGGGGAACTATTAAAGGATTAGAGATTGGTTTAATTTCTAGACACAATTCAAATACTGCTCTATTATGGTGGAATTTAAGAGAATTCAACAAACCGTTAGTTGATGATGGAGACATACTTTTATGTTGTAGACAACAAAGAGCATGTGTATATTATTTTTTGTAAAATATAAGAAAGATATAACTAATGTCATTGAGCTTTATTAATTTTTAAAGGTCTCCTTAAAAGTGAACTTAAACCTCTTAATCAAATCTCCCTGTGATCATTTAGGAATCTGATTCAAGCTTTTTTGACAGTACCCTAAATAGTATATTTTAGAAATTTATTACGTCAGATCAAAGAGTAGTACTAGATGTTTCAACCCAAATTGCACCTAAAAGAAAGTATTAAAAAAAAAACACTATAATGCAATTTTAGGCAAACTATATCTTATATGCATGTTATACAAGTAACTTTTCCTGGACTTGACTGTTAGTGGATCTTTGTAAATGGAAATAAATATTCATATCATTATTATTAAAAGGGCACTGGACATTTTATAATTTAATATATTTTAAAGTATACGAAGAATAGCAAACTGAAGCATACTTTTGCTGACACTACCCACAAATATTTTAGAGCTTAAATAAACAAATACATTTGTGTTTGCATCTAGAGACAGAAAGGTGGCTTAATAAATGAAGCCTTTAGTAACGGACATCTCAGTTCCATAGAAGTCACTTCTAAATCCTTACAAGATGTTTCAGATACAGATCAATTGAATACATCACATGATATTACATAGAGACTTTTTTTTCCTGCTGATACAAAAAAAAGTACTCAGTTTAAAAAAGTAAGATGCTTAAAAAAGGGGTTCTGAGAGTCTGTTTTGCTTGGTCAAAACTTCCGGTTATGCTGACACACGTGAACTTTGAAGAGCCATCTATTTCAATAACCTGTTTGTATTTATTCATTCCAATGATCATAGGCTTTTATTTGAAGTGACAGTAGGATCATCAAATAATGAGTGCTGTTGAAAGATTTTTCTGGTAATATAAAAAAATGAATATCGAAATGCTGTTTCTTTTTTTCTGGATAATTATTTAATAAAAGTTATCTTCATTTTCATGAATTTTGGTACTCTCTCATTTTTCCATGCCCTTTTTTTTTTTGTGTGTGTGTTACGCGGGTCTCTCACTGTTGTGGCCTCTCCCGTTGCAGAGCACAGGCTCCGGACGCGCAGGGTCAGCAGCCATGGTTCACGGGCCTAGCTGCTCCACGGCATGTGGGATCTTCCCGGACTGGGGCACGAACCCGTGTCCCCTGCATCAGCAGGCAGACTCTCAACCACTGCGCCACCAGGGAAGCCCCTGGCACTGTAATTTTTAAAGGACAAGTACCTTTTACCTTGCAAAAGGTAAACACAGCTTTTCAAGGATTTCTGTAAAATAAATAATAGACAATCCAGTGATTTGCTCTAAGATATAGGGAACTTCTGGCTCATTCTAAATGGAATCAATAGCATAAATTTATTATTTAATGTCAAAGGGCTATTTCCAGCTGAATTAATGGCTTCTGTTGAGCTTTTTTCTGGACAGAAGCATGGATTTTGACTTATTTGTTAACCACGCCATTAACTCAAAGTAACAGCAGTAATGAAAAAAATTAAAGTCTATTATTTATTGAGTGTGTCTACAATGCACCCATGCATTGTGTTAGGTGGTGATAGATAGATAGGTACATAGTTACATAGATAGATAGTCAGTCTAACATTATCCTTGCAATCATTTTAATATTGATGAAATGGAGAATCACATAAGTTTAAATATATCAAATCTAGTATGAATTATAAGGAGCATTACATTGTGAGGGTATATAACTCGAAAAGAACCAAAAGTTAGGTTCTTTCCACTATACCTAACATTTCTAATTAGGACTCAGCCACCCCTTCTTTGAGACAATTCCCAGGTGTCAGTATATTAAGGCAAAACCAAGGTTACAAGGAAATAAGTCTAGACCCACAAACCTCAAGAAAATCTACATCTCTAAGA
>NW_020185337.1:12740617-12788922 GCF_003031525.2 Neophocaena asiaeorientalis asiaeorientalis | reverse complement strand
AGAAAAAAAAAAATATATATATATATATATATCTATATATATATATATATATCCGTTTTCACCTTTGGAGAACTTGGCAACAGAAATGAGGCAGGGTGTTTTATGGGCTATATATCATCTATTTATTTTTTTTACAAATAAAAACAGTCTAATCAGTGAACTTGAAAATTGACCAATGACTTAATAAGTTGTTTCCTGTTAATAAAGTTAATTCATCATGTACACATTTCTTATTACACTTTTTATAGGTGTACATTTTAATATAAAGATTGTGATAGTGAGATAATACAACTAGAATGTTTTTTTTGAAATGTTGGCTGTTTTGAGAATTACTACTTAATATTTACACTTCTTTCTTTCATGTTTTGAACCAACTGAGAAAGAGATATAGGAATTAAATGAGGATATAAATAATATACGATTTTTATTGGTGTTAAAGCTGGATTGAAAAAGCAGCCTAGGATAAGGTTTAAAATGTGTGGTCTACCAGTCCACCCTGTGAATTACATTTAACCTTTAAATTGCAGAAGAAGCAGCTGTGAAGAGAAAGTTAGAGAGAGGGAGAGGGCATCAAGCAGTTGGCCTATGTATGAGTACTGTTCTTTAACACATTGACTCAACAATGGGAGTCAATGAATGCCATTTTTTCTCTCTTGAGGTAGGATGTGAGAAAAATACATAGAATGCCTGGAAATATTACCTCATTCCTGCTTCTGCTTTGGGAATGGAATGGCCCTCTATGCAGAGGGATAATAACATTTCCCCAATAAATTTGGTGGGAAACTAAAATAGTTCAGATCAGATGTATTATAAGTACTAAATGAGATCATAAGCTGAAAATAAACAGACTAAGTGATAGTGGACATTGCAAGAACAAATAAACTAAAACTGGCAACAAACAAATTGATTTTCCTAATTAGTTGCAATACACACAGATATCAGCAAGGCTTAGCTGAATATGCTTATGACTGTTGGAAGGGGTGGTAGATAGCTCTATATACCTGGGAAGTCCATAGAGCCACGAAAAGCCTGAAACAAGGCAGGAGGTATTTAAGAAGAACAGGGAGAAAAACAGAAGGAATGTACTACGGACCATTAATATAGTAACAGGGTAGGCTTTCCTAAAATCACACATTTATGCAGTGGCAAGAAGTAATTTTGACCCAGACATTTTAATGTTAAATAAAACAACCACCACTCATATAGGTCGTAAACAGAAAAAGCTTATGATGCACAATGATAGAGGATTTTCATACAAAACCACATGGATCTATTCCAAGATATTTAATAGTATGGCACTGCCTTAATTTATTTTGGTCCAAACTTTGTGCTTCAGTTTTGCAGGCTTAGAAACTGCCATTGGCAGCTTCCCAAGATTATATCCATCTCTCTCTCCATGGCTGCTTAAGTGAACAAAAAGGAAAAGATGTACAGTATTTATAAAGGAACAAAATTCAACTGGCTACTTTAAATGATAAATATGCAGAATACAACCAGATGACTGTATCCTCAAGTCAATTAATTTTTCCCATGATTATGAGAAATCAAATTATAATCAATAGGTCTGTTGCTTGGTGAGAAAGGACGAATTAGATCATTCAATATTTAATGGCATCAGACTGAAATTACCTAACTTATACCTCTCCTCAGGATGGAGATAAGTAAGTACAACAAAATTCTAAGAATTTTAGATCTTGAACCAGAGCACTGCCCATCATTGTCTCTGTACATTTTAAGCAAGTATTCTCTCAGCCATCACCCGCTGATTTTAGAATTTAACACTAAAAATGTTTTCTTTCTTTCTTTTTTTTGGTCTGAGATTGGTATGTGGAGATTTACACAAATTACTCAGAACACTGGTAAATTCATGACTAGACTATTTATTGATTCTCTAAGTTAAGAAAATGGTGAAGAGAATAGTTCTTCTAATTCTAAATCTGGACATAAAAAAACTGAAGCATAATTGGAAATTTTAATGTTCCCTTCTAGAAAAATACCTGGCACCCTACATTATATTAAATCATATGAAAGCCTTCAAAGAAATAGCCTCCAAAGCCAGAGCTTCTCAAACAGTAAATGGATAAAGAAGGACAATAGAAGCAC
This sequence comes from Neophocaena asiaeorientalis asiaeorientalis, assembly GCF_003031525.2. Classification (NCBI taxonomy): domain Eukaryota; kingdom Metazoa; phylum Chordata; class Mammalia; order Artiodactyla; family Phocoenidae; genus Neophocaena; species Neophocaena asiaeorientalis. The sequence goes on along the minus strand of NW_020185337.1, from coordinate 12,786,819 downwards.
TACACAAGTAAATACTTATAATTTAAAATGCTGTAAAAGGAGAAAAAAGAAGGAAGTGTATGAAAACCAAACTGGCTGCTTATGAATTCATACCTTTGGGATATTTAAATGAATAAAAGGAAAACAGAGGTCATAGGTGCCATAATTGGGGAAACTTAAGGTTTAAACCAAATTGCTGAAAAATTGAATCAGGCCCAGGAAAGATAACCCCTGAAGGTAACAGGAAAAACTGGCCAGCCCACTGTCATTTGTCCTGCCCAATTTGCTTTCCCCAGTCAGATGTCCCAAATCCTTACATATGTGGAAGCAAAGGTTATGAAATACAAGTATCCTATAAGTATTTACTATTAGTATATTCAGTAAGTCCAATTCATATTTCTCTAACCAATTCTTAAAAAACAATGACCCAAACCCACATTCCTTAAGAGCATTATGCCCAAAGATTGATCTGCCGAGTGGACAGTTAGCTTAAATTCAGCCACCCCTTAAGTATTTTTGGAACTATTTTGAGACCTACTTTTTTTTGTTATTAATACTGTATTATCTTGAATTACTGACATCTTTATAGACTAATCAATAAATCTAGCAGTACTTTCTCAGTTATTTTTTCACTTCCAATATACATGTATCAAATCTACAATATTTTCTGACTTTTTATAGACGCATTTTTTTCTTTCATCTCTTCCAAATATTTTGAGACATTTTTGCATCTTTCTCCAAAAAGGTTTTATTCCTAGTAACTTAAACATTTATAGTAGTCTTTGGGAATTTCATTCACTGTACTTATGCCTTTGTTCTTTGTTGTTTTATTCCATTGTATGTGTCTGTGTTTACTCCATGCATTAAACAAATTAGTACCTGCCAATATTCATTTGTGTTAATGTTTTCTTAGATATTGATATTCTGACAGGAAAAAAACAACAAAGGGAATTGGATGAGTCAGAATGTTATTGAACTCTGTTAAATCTTATTTTTCAAGATAATTTTTAAAATGTAAAAGTGAAACAAAAGGATACATTGAACATTGGTGTCACCATTATGCTAAAATTTCACTGGTGTTTCGAAGCAAGTCATGATTGTCTACTTCGGATAGTCAGCAGTTAGTTGATTACTGAGCAAAGTCATAAACAGCACACTGTTTAAGAACTGTAAATTAGCAGGTTTCCCTTATTCAGTAGTGCACAAATGTTAGCTGTAATTATTTTTTTCAGTGATTAATTACGTAAATAGACTTTGAGCTAGACACTTAAGTTAAAACCCCAACCCAGACATGGATATAACCATATTTACCCTATCCTCCCAACCTGTTCCCAGAATCTCCAGGGAGGCTATCTATTGACCTTAATACTTAGTTTGAACAGCTATTTCACTTTGGTACCACACTTGTTCCTATAGAAGCCATAATTTTTTAAAATTAATTAATTAATTTTTTGCAATTCTAATTTTTTAATGTCCCTCTATTTTCACAGTTTTCAGGCAATGAAAGCATTTTAGGAAATTTAAAAGACTGGCAAGCCACCTGAACCTTAAAACCAAGAGATTTTGAACCAGTTGGTCTCCTTTTAAGTTCAGAAACCGTATCAGTTAAAATTAGGTTTCACAGAAAATGGCAGAAACATCCAGGTAATAATAAATTAAACAAAATGGGTAGAAATTAATTCTCCCCCATGTAAATGTAGGTAAATACAGATAATCCAAGGTGGACAAGACATTTTCATGACCACTGGGTCCCAGCTCCTTTTTTTTTTTTTTTAAACATCTTTATTGGAGTATAATTGCTTTACAATGGTATGTGGAGATTAGTTTCTGCTATATAACAAAGTGAATCAGCTATACGTATAAATATATCCCCATATCTCCTCCCTCTTTTGTCTCCCTCCCACCTTCCCTATCCCACCCCTCTAGGTGGTCACAAAGCACCGAGCTGATCTCCCTGTGCTATGCAGAAGCCATAACTTTTAATGCAGCTAATCTCCCCAAGGCTGGGAAATCATGCTCATCTATTTGATACTGTAGCATATTGACAGTAAGTGAGATAAAAGAGGATTTTCTGGGCCAAGCCACCTAAATTTGAATTGTATTTTTTAGATAGGTCAGTTCTCAAAGACTATCACCAGGAAGAGTCATGCCTGGCAACAGAGGGGAGAACAGAGAGGAAGAGAGAGGGAGATTGTGAGGGGAAGAATTGAGGTTCAAGTACCCAGTCAACAAGAGCAGGGAAACAAGGAACTTCTGGAGGCTGAATGGGAAGCACAGACATGAATAAAGAAGAACGTGTCCTGGAGAATGCATTCAGTTGAAGCGGTCTGGTACAAATCCAATAGCATTTGAGGATTAGAAAGTTTCATAAATCCAGAGTGTTTTGGCATATGTCCTATAGATTGGTATAGCCCAGTGTGACCCTAAGTTTCTATGGTGTATGCCATGTTTTCCTTAGGGAAATGGACAAAACGGTGTGAGAGCAATGTAATGCCCTTATCTTATTTGTCACCCCTCACATGCCAACCTATAGCTCTTAACTTCATCTAGCCCTTTCTATAATGGCAAGAAATACAGGCCCTTTTCAAAACTACTTAATGCTCCTAAGTGGCATTAGCAGAGGCAAGCCAATCTTGACAGAGACTAATAGAACAAAACCTATCAAAAATGCATAAGAGGGAAATATGGGCACATTGCTTTAAAATTTCAGAGTAGTACTGCTCTATTAAAACCTTGTCAAAGGTTAAAGCTTGAGGCTAGGGAAAAAAGGAAAAGGTATGGAGACTGGTCATTTGAAACTGGGGTAACAAAGACTGAACAGAGCTATTGTTGAAGATACATGATAATATGAGGTTTAAAATTAAATCAACCAAAATTATTTTCAAATTTCTAGTATATGCCAGGCATTTAGTCAGGTACTGGGTACTGAGTATATAGTAAAGAATAAAAGTGATGGCACGGAGAATACATCACTACCAATCTTAATTCTTTATATCTTTTGTAACTGGGCTACTGGTCTTTAGTCATGAAAAGGGTATAACAAACAGAGCTCTAAATATATGAGAAGTGGATGAATATGAAATTAAATAAGTTAATGTTTTTTTGGCTCAGGCAAATTACAACCCGGAACTTGCTAACAATTTAAGAATGGTAAATGTATCAAAACACTACCATCTTGACTTTTAATTAAGGGGGAAAAAGCATATTCAGAAAAATACAGCTTAATAATCTCCATTTTCCTAATTAAACAAATAATTCTATATTTTTTGAGCAAGATTATCCAAGGAACTGGGCAGAGTTTACCATCTAGTGGGGACATTGTTATGTTAAACATTAATTAGTCAGTAAGGTGACACTATGATGATAGAATGTGCAACGGACACCTAAGGTTAAAAAAGAAACATGCCTACATCTCTAGGAAGTGCAAAGAAAATATACTGGTTAAGCTGCCAATAACAGAATATTGAACTAAAACAAGGCAAAAACACCAAGAATGTCTATCACATAACTTAAAAAGAATCTCGGGCTTCCCTGGTGGCGCAGTGGTTGCGAGTCCGCCTGCCGATGCAGGGGACACGGGTTCGTGCCCCGGTCTGGGAGGATCCCACATGCCGCGGAGCGGCTGGGCCCGTGAGCCATGGCCGCTGGGCCTGCGCGTCCGGAGCCTGTGCTCTGCAACGGGAGAGGCCACAACAGTGAGAGGCCCACGTACCGCAAAAAAAAAAAAAAAAAAAAAAAAAAAAAAAGAATCTCAGGTGGTTCAATGATGTAATGATGTTATCAAGTACTCAGGTTCCTTCCATTGGTCTGCTCAACCATGTCTGCCCTTATGATCAAGAGAGGGCCCAAACCTTTTTATGGCTGACCCCTCACTGACAAAAGAAAGAATTTCCAAGATGGCAGTGGGCCAGTCATGGCCTATTCCTTTGTCCTAGGGGTGGGCGTGGGGTAGTCTGCTCCTTGTGCCTTTACTGCCTGAACCCTAAACAAAATCCAGGATCTATAAGCAAGGAAAGGCAGTAAATAGTTGTTGTGAGGCCTTCAACAGGTCTGCTATAGGAACTTACACAAAACTGTTAATATTTTACCTTGGACTTGATGCATGCAGGACCTACCAATCTATTAGGCACAAAAGGTATAATGCTTAGGACACACAGTGCATTTGGGGACAAGAAAATATTTTCATTTCCTTTAAGTCAGAAAACAATACGTTTTTAGATAGAAGAAAATGTATTAACATGTAAAATCAACATACTCATCTTTATACAAATGTGATTGTGAACCATAAGTTTAAAATTTTTTCTATAGTGGCAGGGGCCCATGGAAGTCATAATACAGCCCTAGTTGCATGAGTGTAGCATGCTAGGTGCACTAAGAGAGGAAGTGCATTCAAGGTGAAGGGAACAGCATATGCATTCCTCATGGGACAGGTGAACCACCTATTTTCAGAGGAATTGATATCCACAGTCTCAAATTCCCAAGTGACCCTAGGATCATTACGTGCATAAGCAGACCACTGCAATGAGGATACTCAGATTAATTTATTCCAAGTCAATTTCCAATTAAACTGGACATAATAAACAGGTTTTCCCAGAGATGCCAATGATAATACAGCGACATCATTTTAACAGAACTTCCTTTCAATTTTTCAAAATGATAGAACAATATTTCCAAAAGAAAGGTGTGCCCTTTTTAAGACTAACTCTGTGTTCCATAAACACTGTGCCATATACATATGGGCACAGCCCACACACATATATTTTTGCTTTTTGACATCTTTTCTAAACCGGTACATTTGAGAAGTGGCTATCTCTGTATTTTTGCTGTCAAGGTCCTTTATTTGCCAGCTGGTTAGGAAAGAAGGAGGCAAAGGTTGATTTGCTTCTCCCCAGAAACAAATCTGTCATATTACTGATGTTCCACTATAGCAGCCTTGTGGGACTGGGGAGGCCAGTCCTCCTCCTTTAGGGCACTTCCTGCTCAAATACACACAACAAATTTTCTTCTAGATGAATCAGACATCAGAATGGCAATCAAGTCTGTTATGTTAGGAAAAAATAGTCACAAAAAGCTTGCCTAGCTATTTCTAATAATCAGAGTACTTTAAGAAGCTTCTTATAATACATCCTCACGCATCAAGGTTTTCTGGCTTTTGTAGTTGCAAGAGTCTTATTTTAGAGAGCAAAACTGCAAGGCTGAGTGATCAAAAGCGTCAGAGCTTCTCTGGCGGAAATAAATGTGGTTCAAACACTAGTAAATATATATGTTCTAATGAAAATATCTTTTTATAATATAGTTCCCCAGTCTCAGTTGTGAATTTCCATGGGAATTATTTCCAAAGACAAGCTGCAGGGAAAACATCAATTAATCTGCTGAATGAATTTTTGAATCCATTCTCAATGCTGAGACCCCCTCCTGGTGCTTGGTAATTACCCCAATATTTTCTGCACACTTGTTTAAATGGCTTCCTCTTGGGCTTCCTGTGAAGAAGGCCTTTCTCTCTGCTGATCTGAGAGGCAGCTTGCCTTATCACTGTGCCTCATTCCATCTGCAACTCGTGGGGGGGTCCCACTAATCATTGTCATTGGAACACTGGAGGAGCAGTCTGGGGACATAGATAGATGCAACACCAAAGGAGACCAGGGACCTTCCAACAGAGTACTCATCTCGGTAAATGCTTCATGTCCTCCCAGATTCAATGCAAGAGGTGAACTCTTTTTAAAGCAAAAGCCTGCAGCTTAATTATACAAATACAGTGATCAAAGTCATTATCATTCTTTTCAAACAGCAAGGATTTATTAGAATGGTGTTATGTTACATTTGACAGAAAATATTTTGGTCCTTGTGAAGAAAGAGAGAAAAATACAATGGGGGGGGTGAATAAAATAAGAGGAAAGGAAAATTGGTTTAAAACAAAAATGTTGTTGCTAGAGAAATACAATTTAAAAAGCAGTTGATGCAAAAGAAAGATAAATGTTGTAAAGTGTTGAATTTTGAAAGAACTTCAAAGTGTATTCAAATGTCACACTGATTTTTCTTACATCTTTAAGTAGTAAGTTTCAAAAGATAAATGTAATCCACAATTTATCCACACATGATTCATCTATAAACAGATAAAATAAAGCACAGTGATTTTTTCATATAAAAGTATGCTCCTATTGTAAATATTTATTCTTTAGTTTTCTTAAATAAAGATGACCTTCATAGTTTTGGTGACTGTGACATGCATGAATATCATTTCCTATATAAGTTAGGTCAGAGATTCCTTGAAACTGTCTCTGAGATATCTGAGGACAAACTGCTACTTTGCTTAGTGTGTAATAAGTGAATGTGGGTAATTTAACTCAAAAACTAAAAGATATAATCTAACCAACATAAGCAATGAAAGTTTTTGATGCACAAGTATTTGAACAAAAGAAAATTAAGTAAAAGGCTAAGGGAAAATGTCATTCCTTTTAATCTTAATAACATAAAAATCTCGGTTCAATAATTTATCTCTGAATGGTCTGATTCCCAATATTTAAAAAGTTTGAGATAGCTTCTCATTTATAATGCTAGTTATTTCTAGGACATAAACTTGTAATCTCACAACCACTATTGTTCTACTTGCTATCATGCAAATAAATAAAATATTTAGAAAGCCTCTATATTTAGAATATTTAGAAAACCTCTATCAATATTTATTTATATACTGGTATGCAATATCTATACATCAGAGTTCAAAACTGTACCCATAAAACAGAAGATCCAGTCATAATAATAGACTGGAGTCTGAAAACCAAGAGCAAATCTCAGTTAAGATTCAAAGGTCTATATTGATCTTTAATTTATCTCTTCTTCTTCTTCTCTCAAAAATCCACACTAATCAGAAATTGCCTCCACTTTTCCAAAATGTTCCTATGTTATTAAGTTGTTCCCTGTTGCTAAAAACCAATGGTCAATTCTCATTGCTCATCTTAGTTGACCTAGTAGTGACATGTGTCATCGTTTCTCAGACCATTTTCCTTGAATATTTGCTCCCTGGGCTCCAGATCATCATTCTCTCCTGATTTTCATCCTAGATCACTGACTCTTTCCTCTGGCTTATTCTGATTGTGTTGGTTTATTTGCATTTCCCTGATTTCTAATCATTTAAATGTCCTGCTGCTCAGTACTTGTATCTTTCCTATCTGTCTACACTGATCACCTTGAAGGTCTCATTCAGTCTCAAGAGTTTTAAATACCATCTAAATGCCTATGACTCAGAAATTGAAACTTTTCATCCTGCATATCTATCTTGTACTCCCAACTTTTATGTCTAACTTTTTACCTTAATTTTGATGAATGATAAACATCCCAAATTTATACTCAGAACAAAACTCCTGATCTTCCCCCAAATATCCTCCTGAGGTTTCCTAAACTCAGCAAATGGAAAATCCATTTTATCATTACTGAAGCATAAAACCTTGGATTCATCTGACTCCTCTGGTTCTTTAACTCTCCACACTTGATATATCAGCAATGTGCTAAAAAAACAGCCAGACTGATCCTTTTACAACTCAGGGAAGGTCATTACACTCTTTTACTCCAAATTGTCAATGGCATCCCATGTTGCTCAAATGTAAACCCATGTTTTCTTCCAATGGGCTACAAGATAAGGTTTTCTACTACTGAAAACTTTACTTACTTTTCATTCATTATTCCTTACTTTTTTCTTTGCTTACTACAAAACTGTCACTTTAGACTTCTTCTGCTCCTAGATCAGACCCAACATGCTCTCATCTTTGCTTTCCTGATCCTTCTGTTTTGAAAGCTCATCCTTCAAATTTCTGCTTAGTTTACTCCATCATTTCCTACAGGTCTTTGTTTATATATTGACTATGCTCTTGTTAGTGACTGTGTGTGAACTTGGGTAAACTATCTTAATTTTCTGGTATACATTTTTCTAATCTGTACAATTTTGATCAAACTTATAGAATCACTGTAAGATTTAAATGAGATAGTATAATAGAATTTGTAAAAGCTGTATGAATGATATATATCTCAGTCCTCAATAAAATATGCTATTCGAGGTATATAACAGCAGAGTATATAAAAGCTCAAATTACGCTAAAATAAAGTTTATATCAGCACCCCTACACCTCTTAAAACATGATGACAGATTTACCCAGTCTCTAGAAAACAACCAGTAAAGGAAAAAGTACGTAACAATCCAGACAAATAGTCAAAATATTTGACTTGACTAGAAAAATACATGTTATTTGTAAAAGCATATAACATGTGAGAGTTTAAAGACAGTATTCTTCAAAGTGAGGTGTCTCAGAAGAGTCCAGTGTCAAATAGGCTAAAAGCAAATTTTTACGTTTCAAAACCAACTCTGTCTCCAGAGTTATCATGTACAACAGTAGTCAAATTTGAGAAGCAGTACTGTAGTTGATGACATAGACTTTGGTGCTTGATCATTTGGGCTCAAATCAACAGTCTTCTACTTGTTAGAAGATAAGTGTAGCATGGATCCACGTTGGGCTAGTTAATCAGTTTCTCTGGTTACCTTACCTATGTTCTCTTCGCCTAACTTTCATATTTGAAAAGTGGGAAAAATTAGACTACATTCTATTTTTGTGATAATTAAATAATCAATGATATAAGACTTAGAGCAGCGCCTAGTTCACAGGAAGTGGTAAATGGTTATTAGTAACATTAACCCAGAACCAAATCTTTTGTAGAGCTCTGCATGGAGAATAAAGTAACTCTAAGGTATAGGTAGAATAGGTATAGGTAGAATCTAATATAAATAGCTGATATCTCCCAGAGTTATATGTCCCTAGCTACAAGTGTTTTCTATGGCTCCAGTGATTCCAATGTATCAAAATCACTGTCAGGAAGGAAGATAAGAAGCTGTTGTGCTGCGTGTCATCTATCTCCTTTCAGTCTCCCCAGAGTCTCCATTTCTCAAGTTTGGACAAGGAGTCAGCTGGAGTCTCAACTGGAGTCAAAAGTTGAGCTCACTGCATTGGATAATCTTGTCCTAGATGCAGATCTGAACCAAATCCCATTTGGGGGACCAAGAAATGTCAAAAGCATGTGTTGGCTTTGAAGTGCCCTGAAACTTAAAGTTATCCTTTACACCCTTGAAGTATTTAGAGCTCTTTAAGTATTACAGCTTCTTGGTGAGATACTTAAATCTATCTATCCTAAATTTCTGTCCTAATGATTTCTCAGGGACAGTTTATTTTCCATCAGTCTGCTTTTCTAGGAAGTACTCAAAATGATCTATTTCTGTCTGGACCAAAGTGTGAGGACAATATGAATCAGCTGAATCCTGAAGTGAGTGTTTCTCACTAGTAACTGAATTTTGATAAAAGGAAAAAAAGGGAATGGCTGAAATCTGTGGGTACAAGAGATTTTTTTTTCTTTTTCAAGTAACTCTAACATAGATCCAATCTCTCCTCACTAATCATGTGTTTGGTACAAATACAGATTTCAATTAGTTTAAGATCATATTTTATATCTAATGTTATCTAAAATGCAACTCGTTTTACTCCCATTTCTTATTATACTAACATTTTAGTGTGCTGTTGCCTTCCATTATATACCCTTCGCATCTTTGGCTAGAACTCATGGCACTAGGTTTATGTATGAGTGTGATGTAACATAATTGTAGGAGCATAATGCATCATTATCATTTTTGCTTTCATATAAACCACAAACCATTTTAATTCTGAATAACCTGTACTTTTAGTTACAACTCATATTCAGTAATTGGCTCTTGTCCTTTATATGCACTATGAAAACTGCTCTTTTATAATTTATTACCATAAAAGGAAAAAAATACTAAAGTGAAATAGTTATAGGTCTAGGTACAAACCTCCAATGAATTTATAAATTCTACTGAAGAGTTGAAAGTAAGTATGTTGATTTGGGCAAATGAGCTTATCATTTAGGCAAATCCATACTATTAAAATGAATTTAGGAAAACTCTAAAAGGGTGAATTTGGGGGGCATAATGTCTGCTGTGTTTCCTTTATTTCAGTTAATTTTACCCAGAGGTAATTAATCAGTTCAAAATTTCATGTTAATTCTTATATTAATAATCTTTTCTGAAATACTGATTCAATGTTACTGCCTTGGGTGACTTAAATAATATTCTCTTTTTAGCAAATAAGGTCTCAGAAGATGCTCTCTTATCCATTCCATTAGTGCATATAATTGGGAACTTGCAGGCTACAGAATCCTCCTTTTTCCTTAGAAGTTCAAAGCTAACTATTGATAGTAAATTAAAGAAAGAAAAGTGTTAAGTTGCATTCATGTCTGAAGAAGTCTTTGTGAAATGTTTTTGAGAGGTAGAGATATAAAGAATGAGAATGTTTTGATCACTTAACTTGCAAATGACTTTTACTACATATATGTCATACATATATATATCATATAAATATAAATAACATATGTCATATAAATACCATATAAATAGAATGTGTTTTTAAGCCATACGATTTTCTCTTCTTAAAATGTTTCACAAAATGCCTGAAAATTTTCTGAATAATGAAGCAATCTCTGTGATGATGATGGACGCAGAGGTTTACTTGCAAACAAATCATCAATCCAGACAAACACAGAAAACAAAAAAAAAATGCCAGCTGTATAACTAAAAGAAATATTCGTTGAATGAAACAAGGGTCAGTAAATTTATCTCACAGAACAGACAGAGCATCACATGTTTCTGAATGTTAGTTTAAAATGCCCATGATATTTTCTTTCTGGGCTGACATTTTCTTCTCTCCAATTCAGTTTGTAACTTAATCCTGTACAACTTTATGATTTGAATAGTAATTTTATACAGTAATTTCACTGCATTCTAAACTATCACTTTGTGTTCTGTTACCACTTATACAGATGTGTTTTTTTAAATTTTTCATTATTTTGATACAGTTCGAAGAAACGTTTTGGTGAGAGAAATTTCTCTTTTAAATGTTGGATATTGCTTCTTTTGAAAACAGAAAACACTAGGCATGGAACAAAAGTATGTTCTCATTTATTATTCATTCCATAAATATTATTCAGCATCTATTATATACAGGATGGTCTCTGACACATATTGGAGGATAGATAGCTCTGTAAAACCTTATTTTTCCTTCAAGAAATCTTACCCAAATGACAAGAAAATAGTTGCTCCTGATTCCCTACCACTCTGGGCTGGCCCAGCATTGTCAGGCAAATTGCTAAAGTCACACCAGAAGCATTCCACCTCTCCATCTCTGTCGTAGGTCAAGACTCCTGCTAGTCTGAGCTACAGAACTACCTATTTAATTATTGCATCTTTTGAAACACACACACACACATCTCCCCACATACACACACAAACCCCTTACCCCTGTTGGACATTGGACATTGCTAATAGGACAATGACAGAGTTATTGAAACCCATTTGAGGAAGGAAATATTTCTTTGACTTGCTTACATTTAGAAAAACATATTACAGTCAGAATAAAGTCTATTTCTTTCCACTGTATTGCTTCCTTGTGTGGATATGCTGAACTAAGAATCAGGGCTTGTTACCTTTTAGTTATGACCCTTGACTTTCCCAAGAATGTTTTAAAAACCTGATTTTAGTCAAAACTCAATTTCTCAAAGAATCTTTTTTTTTTGAGTCTTTCTATTATAAACAATGCCAGGGAGCACAACAAGTGAGACAATGTGGGGGACACAGCTGCTACACACTAGTTTCTGAACTGCAAATGGCTTACTGTGAGACATTAAACAGGAATCTCGTGAAAGAGATCTGACTTAGAAGCCTGACACGGGCCAAGAGACATAGAGTACCGTAGTGTACTCTCTCTTCCCTAGACACGGGACTTGGGAATGGAGGGTAACATTGATCATCCTCCTGAAAGCCCAGGGACTGACTTAATCCCTAATGTCTCAAATTTGGAAAAATGCACTGCTAAAGGAATAGAGTAATATTCGCACTCTATAAATGTGGTGGCAATTATTACAAGAGCATTATGCAGTTTGGACTTGAGAAAAGAAAGATATCTTATCAGAACAGTTAAGAAATTGAATGTGTCCTCATGCGGAAACCTTTTGATGCAGAACTCTAATTCCTTAGATAATCTTTTTACAGACTCTCAAGAAAGTTCACTTTAGGGAACAGAATGCCAGTTGTACAATGGGCAATGGCAAAACTAGACATAATAGGAAAAGACTTCACAGTGCTAAGAAAACATCTAAATACAAAAATCCAAAGACTTAAGACCAAACCTTCTCTGCTTATCCTAAATAGCAAAGGGAGCTGATGTTGAAAGGTGAAGAAAATAAGAATTACAGATTATATGAATTATTTATGTTAGCTGACCATTCTAGCATGGTATGGCTCTGATCATTAACCATCATATATCTCTTTGATATTCACCTAGGAGATGGCCAAATAAAGATGGTCATATGCTCAACAAGTACCAACACAAAAAAATGACTATTATTTGAAGAGACTGTCTCCTCTAACTCATAACTTAGATTATATACTTGAAATCTAGATCTAGGACTTTGCCCACATACTGATGCTGTAATAAGCAGAGAGAAATATATAATGATGTAAATATACGCCTATGAGTGTAAAAATTAAGATACATGTCATGTATCTGCAAATAATTTTCTGTGATCGCAACTAACTTTATATATTATACATTTTTTCAGTGAATAACTTAAGGAAAGTTTTAAGTTATTTTTACTTGGATAATTTATTTTTAAACATAGGCATAGTCTATGTTCACTGTAGTGGAAGATGGTGTGACTAATTTACACGGACAATTAGATTTCATTGCTTTAGTATTATTGGACAAAGTCAATCAACGGCCATAAAATCTGTATTAGGCTCTGCTTTCCATGTGGCAACTTACAATGTTATACAGTCAGACCAATAATTTTGATTTAACATCACCACCATGTTTGTGTACCTACTGAAGGCACCTTTCACATAGAATATAAAGTGAATGGCACCTAGTTAAATTGTGCAACAGGGCAGGAATGCATATCACATAAGTTGGCAAAATGTGACAAGGACTTTGCAATATAAATCATTTACCTGATTAATTAGGAAAAGGGAGATTTTTCTGGCTGATCAATCTATAACCAAACTTCTGCAAGTGCTTTGGAACTACTAGTTTTTTTTAATTGAAGAATATGATATAAGTGAAACAAATTCCAGCTAAAATCAACTTTAGGAGTTCTTTTGGTTAACATTAAGTGATTTCCTTGAGGTAAATATATTTCCTACCCTTTTGAGCAAAAACATTCTATAACTACCTCCATAAATGTGAAAATGTGCTAAACTGTCCTTCAAACTTTTGTTTTTGGTAAGTCCATCATATTTCATAATCTATCTTCAAACATACTTCTTTCTATTTAAAAAATCATATTAAGTTATAAGTTACATTAAAAAGTACAAACTAACAACGAGTTCACAGGTCTATTAATTTTTATGAAGTGGACACATCCAAAAACATAATCCAAAACAAGAAACAGGACACTATCCACATTTCAGAAGCTTCCCTCAAGCCCTGTCCCAATAGCATCCCTCCCTCCTCTTTAGAGGTAATCGCTTTTCTGCAGATTAGATTGCTTCTGAGCATTATTCAAATGGACTTTTACAGCATGTTTCCTTTTATGTCTGACTCTAAAATGATTGTGATATCAGACTATGTTGTTGCAGGTGGCTGTCATTTGCTCCCTTTCATTTCTATATCCATTGTAAGAATATTACACAGTTTATTCATCCACTACATTCTTTTTGTAAACAATTTTGTTGTTTCCAGTTTGGGGTCATTTCAAATAATGTTGCTACAAACATTTTTGAACATGTCTTCTGGTGCACAAACATAGACATTTCTCTTGTTACTGTACTTAGAAATGAAATTACTTACTTATGGGGTACTCATATGTTTATGTTTAGTAGCTACTGCCAAAAAGTTCAACAAATTCATTATAACACCAACTTGAAGTCTATAGTGCTATTTGTTGCTTGGTAGCTTATATTATCTTTGGAAATATTTTTACTGTTTTTCTTCAAATAGTGTTCGTGCTGCAGTGCCTTTCACTTCTCCCTTTGTTACTCTAATATATAAACATTATTTTTTTTTTTACCATGCCCCAAATGTGTCTTATTCCTTTTTCTATATTTTCCTAACTTTTTAATCTCTCTGTGCTTCAGTTTGCTAATTTTCACTGATTTAACTTCCAGATCATAAGTCCTTATTTGGGCTATGTGTAATGTACTATTAAATCAATTTATCAAGTTCTTAATTCTAGGTAGTATGTTTCTCTAATGTTAGAGTTATTTTTGAACTATTTTCTTTAAATTCTAATTTCCTACTGAAAATCTCCATAGATAGATAGATACAGATAGATATTTGGATATAAACTTCAGTTATTTGAAATATAAAATATGGCTCATACCTCCACTATTTGGTTTTTGATTTGTCCTGTAGGTCTGTTTCTATTGTATGGTTTTTCACTTAGTTTTCAACAAGTTTTCTTTTCTTTTTTTTTTTTTTGGTATCCTGGTGTTCCTGTTTTTTTGTTTTTTTAATTCCAGGCATTCTGTATGAAAATGTGTCCAGGTTATCTGTGAGTATACAAAGTGTTATTATTTTCTTCTTTTGTCCCTAACAAGAAGTTACACTATGGGAAGATAGCTTTACTCTTACCAGGAGTTAACTCTTTTGAGGCTAGGTTTCTGTCTTCACGAGAGCAATTCTACATTCTGTCTGGCCATTCTCCTTGGGCAAATTTCTTCAGAGACCCCAACTAAAATCCTAAATGTGTTCCAGCACTCACCACCCTCCCCATGTCCCCATGAGACTACTAAATGCTTTTCTCAACTTCTCAGCATTTCCTCTGCTGCTTAGACTAAGGACAGATCATCATGATATAATCAGGGCAGAAACGGCTGAAGTTTAAGATCTGGCTACAACTTGTAAATAAGCAAATAACTCCAAAGCAACAGCAACTTCCAATATCAGGGTCACTTCTTTTTGTTTCTTATCTCTCTAAGATATTGACCTCTAAAATTCTGACTGACTTGATGGTTTTCTGATGTCTTTAAATTGATTTTTTAAAAATATTTTATTCACTTTTCTAGTTTTTCTCAGCAGAAGAGTTAGTCTGATACAAACTGATCTGCCATAGTCAAAAGCAGAAATTTTATGTATTTATTTTTCACTCAAACCATGCTACATTCACATATATTTTAGTCAACAAGAACAGCAGTATAGTGGGAGGCATATATAACTTTTGTTTTAATTTATAAACATGTCTTTTTATCAGTTCAGTAAAACACTTTAAACATAAGACCTGACATCAAAAGCACAAATTTATTATTTATATATAGACTTCTTTATGTTCCTAATATCATGTTTGGGCTTTGTTTCTAAAGACTTAATTAGGCAAATTATTATGGAATTATTTGAGACTGCAGTCTAAACATAAATATAAAAGTTAAATAATATCTTCACAGAGTAGTCTCTATTGGGTATATAAATTTAGCCATATGAAGCTATTAATTTTTAGAAGGAAATACACAAATATGCTATATAATTTCAGCTCATCTTTATATGACTATATTTTTTCCTTTGGTTAAGGATAAATCCATTGAATAATTATATAATCAAATAATTTATTTTTCCTTTGGTTTTAGAAATAGTAATTTCATTAAATTAGAAATAATCAGTAAAATTGTGTACTTAAGAGAATTTTTGGTGATAATATCTAACCACGGATACGGAGAATTATATATATTTTTAATCACAAAGTCTGTATCAATTTTGAAGGTGTCAAAGTTTTTAATTTATTTTACTGCTGGCTCAAAAACCTGAAAAGAACTCTTTTCTTCACAATGTGAGAACAAATGAATATTCCTAGGAAAAATGTAATATAGGTTGCCAGAATGTCCTTCCACATAATTGTGGAATAAAGAAAATAAGCCCATTGATTAGAATTTAATTAGTTATATGTGTACATGTTGATGTTTACTTAAGTATGTGTCTTCTCACTTCATTTTCTACTTGTACTGGTAAAAATGGAAAAATTTGTAATATTTACACTAATTCAATATTGGATAAAATAAAATGAAATATGCTATGTTGATTAAACATTTCAGTCAGTTCTGCCTTGTTTATGGTCTCATCTCCCATCCAACCCTAGAAAACCTAGTGCTGCTAGAGACTTCCATCGGATGGCCTTTTAATAGCTCAACCACTTTTATTCAAACTATGTTTTCTGAGCAGCTACAATATGCCTCTCCTTAGGCTGACTGGGGAAGTGTACCTCAGGGCTGAACAGGAAACTCTGGCACTGCATGCTGAACCACAGAGCATACCCTCCATTCTTCCTCTACTCTGGTCCTCTCATTCACATCCCAATAGTCCTTCTCAAGTCTCTGTGTAAGCAGCCTGGGTGGTTTCTTAATCTTTGAGTAATGAAAAGGTCCTGACTCTGATCTAGATCTGTCCTTAGAATCTGGATACCATCCCCATCTGGGCCCACAAACTATCCTTGCTCTGATTCCTACATACATCCACACAAATGTATGGCCAGATTTCTGAGAATCAGCCTTCTGCTAAACTATGATAATTCTCCTCCTATGTGTTGGGACAAATCACTACTTTGCTTTATTCCTCTTTGCTGTACTTTTTGCCATTTGCCTGGATCATGACCAGAAATTACCTCTCTGTTGAGAGTGTCTTCCAGCCTGGATCTCCTCACTTACCAGCATCTGGGCACTGGGGCTTGTTCCATGGTATGTCAAGCCACAGCCTCTTTCTTGCCTTCACTGTTATTTGTTACAAATTAGCTGCCATGCTCCTTCAGGAATTCAGAGACACAACAAATCTCATATAAGCAATCCTTTGCTGTGTCACAGAATTGACCTCTCTTTAATTTCCTCTGTAAAGGATACATTTATTTTCTAACTATAGGGACAAGTTTATCACATTAAAATAACAGTCAAATATTATTCAATCTTAAAAATAACCAAACATAATATATAATATCTAACATACAAGGAAAATAGAAACTTTGAGGAAATGAAAATTCAGAATATATTCCTTACAGAAAATATTACATGCTAGCAACAAGACCCTGGTATATTTATGAATTTTTCTAATACCAATGAAAGAAGCTGAATTATTAACAATCACCAAAATTCAGTCTGTAATATCAATCCCATATTAAAAATATATGATTTTAGATAGTCATTCCATTTGCTTCAAATCACAACTTGAGGTGGTATATAAGTGGAAGAGTAAAGAAAGAAGAGTATACACACTGGTGAGTCTACCTTGGTAATCAAGGAGTGAAAAGATTTTACAATCAGATCACCTTTACCTATAAAACATGATACTTAATAAATGATTCAGTTAATCCATCAATGCATCCTCACCCCCAAATTGGAATCCATGATGAATGAGTATATAACATTCAGAAAAAAACTCTTCTAACACTTATTTTCACTAGAATTCATTTTACTTAACTGTTTTATATGATCATTCTGATTAGTGATATTTTTGACAAGGTAAATTAAGAAAACTAAGCTTTTAGCCATTTTTATTGCCAAGTAATATGAAAAGTATATGTTCTCACCTTGTCTGAATATTACCCTATCACTACATCTAGATGTTTAGGATGAGCTGAGACTCAGAAATTAGCCAGACCAAATATGAAATTTAAAAATCATAGATAGGATTAAAATGGGAAAAATCTTATGAATGAGTGAGGGACAGAGTAAGGATCAAAGAGGGGGTGAGAGATAAAGTTCAGAGATACAACTCTGAGTGCCTGTAGAACACTACTGTGGTACAAAAATAACCTTTAAATATTATGATGTGTTTATGGACAAATCATTGCAATATAATGTTTTGTTCAATCAACCATATCACATGTCCTGTTTCCTCACAAACATAAAAAGGTTTGTAATGAGGGACCCCCTAAGAATTTATTGTCCAAGAGTTAAAATATTAAAATACACACACACAGATTTCTGAGTGACTGTAACTAAATCAGTAACTACATATAGAAATATCAAAGTTTAGGCAAAATAGCTAGTGGAAGTCCCAGTAGAGCAGGATGAGTAGATGAGTTTGAATAAAGCTTAATTGTCATTGATTTCACTGTTCCTCAGAGAAAAAACTGTGTTAACGGAAAGACAATGTTTTAAAGAATTCCAGAGAAAAGGCATTCAAAAGGCTGGACTCTGACCACGTGACTTTACATCTGTCTAGTCTAGGTAAAGGTTCACATGGCCCAAAAAGGAGATAGGTGTCTCAGGCTATCCCAGCTTGATGATACCAGCCATTTCAATAATAAAACCAATTATCCTTGAACTGATTCTGTACCCACTGAACTAACTCCTTTTTGGAATTGAGCTGCTCAAGGAAGACTTTCCTACGGAGAATGGATGTCCTGGGTAGTCACCACGAACATCGCAGCTATATTGCTCATGACAAATCAATATTTTGTGGTTCTGGTTACAGCTGAATCTTTTGAAAATATAATCATTGTGGATTAGTTCTCAAGAGACTAAACTACTTGAGCTACACAGACAAAATTGTGTTTTTGTTCCAGAAATACTGATAAGTAAATATATCCAATGTGGTACGTGGGCCTCTCACTGTTGTGGCCTCTCCCATTGCGGAGCACAGGCTCCGGACGCGCAGGCTCAACGGCCATGGCTCACGGGCCTAGCCGCTCCGCGGCATGTGGGATCTTCCCGGACTGGGACACCAACCCGTGTCCCCTGCATCGGCAGGTGGACTCTCAACCACTGCGCCACCAGAGAAGCCCTTAAATACTTTTAAATTCAGTTTTAATATACACTCAGCAAAATGCAGAGATCTGAACTGTTCACTTCATGGACTTTGACAAATCTATACAACTGTGTATACAACACTCAAAACAGAAGGTTTCTCCACCCCACAGTGTTCTCGCCGTCCTTTTGAGTCAATCTCTTCCCACAGAGGAACTGTTTTGATCCCTATCACCACAGATTATTTCTGCCTCTTCTAGAACTTTATATGCATGAAATCATAGGGCATATCTTACTTTTTTCTTGACATTTCCATATACTATGATAGCTACAAGATGACTCCATGTTGTTGCACTTATTAGTAATTGTTTTTTCTTGCTTAGTTTATACCACTGTATGAATGTACCAAAATTTGTATACCCATTTTCCTGTGGATAGATAACTTGTTTCCCCACCATCTTCTCAACTCTCCCAGTTTGGAGCTAATACAAGTAAAGATGCTAAACACTTCTTCACATAAATATTGGTGGGGGAATATGCACACATTCATTTATTTTCATTATACACCAAGAAGTGAACGCTGAAGGTTATAGGGCAGGTGTGTGTTTAATTTACTGTATAAAAGAGTATCAAATATTTTTCCATGTTATGCTTCCACCAGCAATGTATAGCATGAGAGTTCTCAGTTGCTCCACACTCTCAAAACATTAATCATTTAAAAAATTTAGTCATTCTAGAGAGAGTGTAGTGATATCTCTCTCATTGTTTTAATTTGCATTTCCTTGATGAAGCACTGTGTTGAGCTCCTTCCACATGCTTATTTTCTTTTGTAAAGTGTTTGTTCAAGTCTTTTAATTGGGTAGTTCGTGTTTTCAACTATAAATTGAAGAACAATCTTTAGATTATCTGAATACAAGTCCTTTGCCGAAAATTTTACAAATATTCTTCCCAGTCTCTGTCTTGCTTTTTCAATTACTTAATAGTGTCTATTAATGAGAGAAGTTTTCAAATTTTAATGAAACCTAATTTATTAAATTTTTAACATATTGCTAGTGCTTTTGTATCTGAGAAAAATTTTGTCTACCCCAGAGCTGTGATGACACGTTCTTTTGTTTTCTTCTGTAATCCTTAAAATTTTATCTTTTATATTTAGGACTGTGATACACCTTTGAACAATTTTTATATATGTTTCAAAATATGGAAGATTCATTTTTCTTGATTTTAATATTCATTTGTTCCTACATCGTTAGTTGAAAAGACTTTGCTTTCTCTTTGAATTGCTTTATTACTTTTGTTAAAAAATCAATTTCCACATGTTATGTGAGCTTACAGACTTCTGGACTTCATGTTCAGTTCTATTAATCTATTTATATATCCTTATTAATTTCTGTCCCTTTACAGTACTTTAAAAATTTGAGCAGTAGAAATCATCCATCTTTTATGCCTTTTTAAAGTTGGTTTGGCTACTTTAAATCATTTGCATTTTCATATAAACTTTAATTTTACCAGTCATTTCTTCAAAAATCACTCTTGGGATGATAATTGTGATTGCATGCCTAAGATAGTCACTTCTTACATGTATTTTTGCTATTGTTTTCCATTTCAATTCTGATTTTGTCAGAGAATACATTCTGTACTATTTTGACACTTGAAATTTACAGAAACTTTTTTTAAGTCATTAGGTTTGTTATATTAAACACATGCACTTGAAAATGTGCATTCTATAGTTATTGAGTGTAATTGTTCTATAAATGTCAATTAGGTAAAGGTAGTTTACTTTGCTATTTAAATCTTCTAAGTCCTTATAGATTTTTGTGTGCTAATTTTATAAATTACTGAGAGAGGAGTGCTAAAACAACTATTTATCAATTTTGGTTTTAAAAATTTTGAGATTGTTAGTAGGTGAATAAGCATATATAATTAACTTATTTCATTATTATTATGAAATTTCTCTTCTTCTGAATATAGTCCTGAAAATACAAACACAGTCTGTCTGATATTAATAGAGCCATACTAGCTTTTTGATGAGTAATGGTTTGCCTTCAAGCTGTCTCTATCTTTATGTTTAATTAATATTTTTCTCTTATAAAGACTATTTAGCTAAATCTTCCTTTTTATCCCAGTCTGACAATCGCTGCCTTAAAATCAAAGTGTTTAGCCCATTTACTAGTTATATAATTATTATCATGGTTGGGTTTAATCTATACCATACTGCTGTTTGTTTTTTGTTAGATCTATCCTTTTTTTATTTGTTTCTCTTTTCCTATCTCTCTTTTACTTAACCAAGTAGTTTTTGTCATTTTTTTATCTCCTCTATTTTGTTTTTAGGTGTTTATTTTATAATTACTTTTATAGTGCTTATTCTAGTGATTATAATAATATGCATCCTTAACTTACCACTGTCTAGCTTGAACTAATATAATACCATCCCATGTATAATGTAAAGCTATTCCTATCTTTCTGACTTTTTTGCTACTTTTTCATTTATTTGCAGCTACATGTTATTAACTCCACAAAACATAGGTATTAGTTTTGCCTTAAATGGTTTATCTTTAAATAAAACTAAGAAAAATAATATTGTATACTTAACCCCAAATATACCATTTCTAGGGTTCTTCCCTCCTTTGTTTAGATCCAAGTTTCCATCTGATATCATTCTCTTCATCCTGAATAACTTTCTTTAGCATTTCTTTTAGGATAGGTTTGGTGGTAATGAATTTCTTTATATAGCATTTAGTTGAAAATTTCTTTGTCTTAGTTTTAGAAGAAATTTTCACCATAGAATTCTGTGTCGATTTTTTCTTTTAGTACTTTAGAGATGTCATTCCTTTTTTGTCCATTGATCAAATGAGTAGTCTTACATATTGCTGTTTACCTTATGTCTTTTTTTTTCCTCTGCTACTTTCAAGTTTCCTCCATAACTTTAGTTTTCAGCAGTCTGACCATGATGTGCCTAGATGTGGTTTTGTTTGTATTTTTTCTCTTTGGGGTTGTCTGAGTTTCTTCAATGTTTAAGTGTATTTATTTCACAAGATTAGAGGATTTTCAGCTATTATATATTCAAATATATACTTTAGCTCAGTCTCTCTCCAACGAGGATTTCATTTACACATGTCAGACTGCTTGATGCAGTTCCATTAGTCCCCTAAGGCTTTGAAGAATTTTTTCTTTATTCTTCAGATTAGATTACGTCTATTGATCTGACGGCAATTTACCTGACTCTTTTTTTTTCTGCCATGTCCAACTTGCTGTTATACTCATCTGGTGAATTTTTCATTTCAGATATTGTAATTTTCTACTTGTAATTTTATTTTTTATTTTTTTTAAAACAGTTGTATTAAAGTATAATCATATAGCATAAAATTCACCAGTTGTAAGTATATAATTCAATGCTTTAAAATAAATTTATAAAATTGGGAATCTAGTTTTAGAAAATTTCCATGATTTCAGAATGATTCCTTTTTGCAGTTGATCCCCATTCCTACCTCCAAACCCAGGCAGCAACACATCTGCTTTCTGTCTTTAAAGATTTCTGTTTTAAATACATATCTTATAAATCAGGGGTCCCCAGTCCTCGGGCCGTGGACCGGTACCAGTCTGTGGCCTGTTAGGAACCAGGCCGCGTAGCAGGAGGTGAGTGGTGGGCAAGTGAGCGAAGCTTCATCTGTATTTTCAGCAGCTCCCCATCGCTCGCATTACCGCCTGAGCTAAGCCTCCTGTCAGATCAGCAGCGGCTTTGGATTCTCATAGGAGCGTGAAC
This sequence comes from Neophocaena asiaeorientalis asiaeorientalis, assembly GCF_003031525.2. NCBI lineage: Eukaryota > Metazoa > Chordata > Mammalia > Artiodactyla > Phocoenidae > Neophocaena > Neophocaena asiaeorientalis. Next base: position 12,764,308 of record NW_020185337.1, on the reverse strand, counting down.
CCTACTGTGAACTGCACATGTGAGGGATCTAGGTTGTGCACTCCTTATGAAAATGTGATGCCTGATGATCTGAGGTAGAGCCGAAGAGATGAGGCTAGTGCTGGGGAGTGGCTGCAAATACAGATTGCCATTAGCAGAGAGGTTTGACCGCACAGAGACCATAATAAATAAACTGCTTGCAGACTCACATCAAAACCCTATCAGTGAGTTCCAAGTGAAAACAAGCGCAGAGCTCCCACTGATTCTGCATTATGGTGAGTTGTATTATTTCATTATATATTACAATGTAATAATAATAGAAATAAAGTGCACAGTAAATGTAATGCTCTTGAATCACCCCGAAACCATCCCCCAACCCCCAACCCATGGAAAAACTGCCTTCCACAAAACCGGCCCCTGGTGCCAAAAAGGTTGGGGACTGCTGTTAAAAATGGCACCATACCGTATGCAGTCCTTTGCATCTGGTTTCATTCACTAAAGACAATTTTATGAAGTTTACCCATATTGCAACATATAATATTTTGTTTACTTTTTATATTTTTTTCATTCACTGGTGATGGACACTTGGGCTGTTCCAAATTTTTGCTTCTTATGAATAATGTTGCTATGGAACTAAATGTAAAAATCGTGTGTGTGTGTGTGTGTGTGTGTGTGTGTGTCTATATGTACATTTCACTGTGTGTAGATCCATAGGAATCATATTTCTGTATCATATGGTGAGTTTAGGCTTTACTTTTGAAGAAACAAACTGTTTTCCAAAAAGACTATACTATTCTGCAGTCTAATCCCCCAGTACATGAGAGTTGCAGTTCTTCCTCAACCTCAACACTTACACTTTTTGTCCTTTTAAAAATTATAGCCATTATAGTCAGTTTAAAATGGTACCTTGTTGGAACTTCCCTGGTGGTCCAGTGGTTAAGGCTCTGTGCTCCCAATGCAGGGGGCATGGGATCATCCCTGGTCAGGGAACTAGGATCCCACATACTGCAGGGCACAGCCAAAAAAAACAGTATCTTGTTGTGGTTTTAAATTTCATTTCCTTAATAACAGAGATATCGGCTATTTTTTTAAACTTTTTTACAGTTCATATCCTTTCTACTGAGAATTCCCAGATGTTTTTTCACTGTGTCATTATTTTTCTCTAAGTCAGATTTTCTAAGCAGCATTACCATTTTGAACCACATAATTTGTTTGGGGATGCTGTTCTGTGCATCATAGGATGTTTAGCAGGATCCTTGGCTTCTACTCATTGAATGCCAGCCAGCAACACACCCCCCAGTCGTAACAATAAAATGCCACCATGCATTGCTAAATGTCCACTTTGGGGGTCAAGAAACACCCCAGTTTTAATTCTTTGATAGTTGCTTTAAATTCCACTTATGCTAATTCCAATATCATGAGGTAGCTTTTCCTGTTTCTTCAAGTGTACAAGGATATACTGTAATTATGGATAATACATTGTAGACACTCTGGCTTCTGTTTTCTTCCTCTGAGGAGTATTATTTTTTGTTTAGAACTCAAATTGCTGGCTTACTGCCTTGTAAAACTGAGAACTTGTGCTTTATTAAAGTCAACCTGTTTTAGATTTTCCCTTGTTCTTAGAGTGAATCCCTTAATTCAGGGCTGTACTTTTTATGCCTGACGTCTCTTCTGGTTTTTCAATGGAAAGCCCGAGGTATTTCCATGTACCTCCACTGTGGCAGGATTCAAACTTAATACTGATACTATGTTTCCCATGAGATGGGCAGCAGTTGCAATTTCTGCTCAGGGTTTTTCAACATTCCATCGTGTCTTCCACTTGGTTTCTTAGAGCCTTCCCAACACTTACACAATTCTGTGTGTCAGTCAAAGATTTGAAGACAGCTTTTCTGAACATTTTGAGCTTCTCCATCTTTTTGGTATTTTCCCATGCTTAATTTTCCAGCTACTCTGGCATTGCTAAACTATATCTTCTAACCCATCAAGCAGATAAAAGATCTGTTTATTGATACTGTTTATTCTGATATCACCTCCGTGTGGTTAGTCTTTTATATCCAAACTTTACAGCAAGATTAAATAACTTCGTGGTCACATTGCTAGTAAAGTAATCCTCTTTCCATTTCACTATACTTTTATTTCCTAACATTGTTTTTTTCTATGTAGGTTTTCTTTTTTTTTTTTTACCTAGTCATCTGAATTTAAAAGTGCATGATTTGTAGTTTTCTATTTATAAATATTATAGATTGTCTATAATACTCTATCACAGGTATTCATTACCAGAAAGTAGCACTAATATGTATGTATTTGATTAAAATAAAACAATTTAGTAAAAGTAGGCTTCCATTCCTATTTATGAGCTAAGTAGGCTGCAACTTAAAGTCAACTCCAGGAAGTTAACTCCAAAAGCCTTTTAAGCTTTGTCAAAACAGTTTTCCAAATATATGTGAGACTAATTCTGGATTTTCTACTCCATTCATTTATTTTTCTATCTTTGAGCCAGTGCTACACTGTTTTGATTATTGCAGCTTTATAATAAATCTTGACATCAGTTGGTGAAATAAGTCCAGTTAAAAAATACTAAAGCCAAACTCACAGAAACAGAGAGTAGCATGATGGTTACCAGGGGATAGAGGGCAGGGTAAATCAATATACACTGGTCAAGGAGTACAAACTTCCAGTTATAAGATGATTAAGTTCTGGGGACCTAAGGTTCAGTATGGTGACTATAATACTGTATTATACACTTTAAATTTGCTAAGAGAGTTGATCTTCTATGATGTGACGAAGGTGTTAGTTAATGCTATGGTGGTAATCATTTTGCAATATGTAAGTGCATCAAATTAATGTGTTGTATACCTTAAGCTTAAAAAGACCCACTAGTGCAATTTATTTCTTAGTTCTCAGGATTTCTAACACTTAAACAAATCAGAAATCCCTCTTTTTTCCTTCATTACAAAATAAGTTAATTAATTAATAATGAATTAATAGTAATACTATTGAACTTTTCATGTCTATGTATATTTAAATCTTAGCTTCACAATAACCCATCCATATCAATGAGGAATCTTAATATAAAGAGATTAGCTTCAACACACAGTTACTAAATGGCAGAGTTGGAAATCAAATTTTGGCAGTTTAAGCCAGAGCTTAGTTCTTAGCTATCTTACCTCTATTAGTAATTAAACAGTTGAAAACTATGCAAAAGCATACAAAGAAAATAATAAATTATTTTAACCTCACTCAACAAGAATAATTGCTGTTATTTTGGTGTGCTTTTCTCCATACTCTATTTTATTTATATACCAATAGTATGAAGCCAAAAATGAATACATTCTTAAACGTGATAAATATTGATCCAGTCATTCCAGCAATCTAAATGCAATACAATATTATATCCCAGACTTATTTAACTCAAGACTGTGTGAAGGAAACAAAGAGATCTCTTGAAATAACAGAACCTATATTCAATAATGAGAACGATATAGTTACTGGTGTTTATATTTATGTGCAATGAACAACAAAGGCTGTAAAGGGTAAAGGTTTTTTTTTTTTTCCTTACTTAGGCAATATCCTTAGTAAGGCAATAGAGCAAAATTTGCTATAGGATATCTCCTTGTTTTGTGACTTTGTTAAATTAACATTTGTTAAGTAAACCAGGAACCTGCACTTACTTGTGGCTCTGGAGGCTGCTGTCTAGAGCATGCATTTGCATCGGGGCTAGTATCAGTTTAAGGCCTCCACAGCCTGCTTGGCCAAACAGAATGGATGCCACCAATGCAGCAATACCACAGAGTAGCTTAGCTAAACTCTGGACACCTTACCACTGAATTCTTGGTCTTCTCATTTTCACTCCAAGGAAGACTAGACCATACTTCCACATTGTTTCTCTGAGCTAGATGGGTGTATCTGAACTCTCTCCATAGTGAGCAGTGTTTTCCTGCTCTGAACATTTCTGCTCTATCATATCTATAGAGGTGCCAGGCAGTAGGGAAAGATTCTTTCTGCTTAGACTCAACTATACTTGGGTTCCTCATTTGCAGGGGTCAGGACACATCACTGTTTAATCACCTTCCCTCTAGTGATATGCTTATTTACAAAAGCATAGGTTTCTGTTCTGGCCTTGAACAATAAAATTGGAATAATTTCCATTTTGCCCATTTATTGAGCAAGTGATATATGTATAGGGTAATAGTATATATAGATAATTATGTTATTAATAATAGGACTTCTTATTAACATACTATCTCCTCAGAAACTGTTTCTTTTCCAAAGATAGCACTTCTCATAGATAGCAATTGGGTACAGTGAGCATGAGGTATAAGGTCACAAGCTAATAGTGATTAGTTCCATAAAATGGAGCTTGTAGTTTTTCTTTGTTTTAATTTATAGAAGAAAAATGTTATTGTTTCAGGGAAGATAAAGCATTAACTTATTCTTCAGTATTCATTAGTGTATACACACACACACACATATACATATACATATAATTCATTTCATGTACATATGCTTTATGGTCTACTATATTTTTATGTTACCCCTTCCTCTGGGTGGGGAAACATAGGGCACAGCCCTCCCTTGTTCACCACTGTTTCTAAGCATAGCTACATGAATAATTCATTCCCAGCTGACAAGGATAATTGAGGTAATCAGCTATCAAATGAAAACAATTTATTATCTGTTTTACTTAGCGTTTTTATCTTATAAAAGTTTGAATGAGATTTTAATAAGAGACCTCTGAAATTTTTATTTCTCTAAAAACAAAGCAATTTAAATAATCAAAAAGGATGTCTAATTTGTGTACAAATAAGTTCCAAATGCACTGAAGTTCCTGTGTTTTGATTGTTCTGGAGGATTAAATATAGGTACTTCAATGAGCTGTGCTTAAGATGAAATATGTGAAAGATAGGTACATTCTGATTGGAGGATGTGTTCAACAGACATTTAGCTTGCGTTAGTCAGGAAAAAAAAAGCTCGTAACATATCTTCATTTGAGCTAACAATGTAATTCTAAACTCCTGCCTTCATGTATACATTTTGCGAACACAGAAAATATGTTGGCCAAAATATAGTTTGTTTTCTATAAACCATGTGAGTCTTACTAAAATTCTCTTAAATAAATATTTTAAAACACCAGTTACAATACATGTTAAGTATCTTAAAAATGGAAATGGGTAATTATATACTTGGAGGTAGGGATGAAAACCCGAGTGAATCATTTGGGAAAACTTCCAACATAGCAACTTCTTATGAGAGCTCTACTGTCATAATAGTAATGATGAGCTTAATTCCTCTGGGTGCATAAAAATCACATAAGGATTGTATTGTAATTTTAGATGAATGAAAGTGCTGTGAAGGGGTGCAAATTGGCTCATACACACACCTCCACAGCCCATGGGAGAAGAGATGAGCCTGAAGCAAAATCCTTCTTGAGATTATAATGCTCAGTTTATGAAGCTTATATTTCATCTAGCAGGAAAATACACCTACCGGAAAAATCTTTTGTTAACCTCTGTTGCGACTTTGCCTCACACTAGCAAACAGTGACATGCAGTCTCTCACATAGCAAGCACTTATGTTTGAATAGAAATTGAACATTCCCAAAGGGTGAGAATATGGCTATTTGCACCTTCAAAATGGAATTGTAAGCCTGGGGCCCAAAACATAGCTTTGTAAGATATAAATCTGCCACAATTGACCACCTCTGCCTCCCTCACACCTCCCCTGTCTCAGAGATACTATCATGTATTAGTACTTCTGTAGTTTTAATTACTCCAGTTTCTTTCAAAAGTTTTTCTTTTCCTTTCCGCTTGATAAATATTGGCTTTATTACAATTAACTGGCAGCTGGGCATTTTCATTTAGAAGTCCTAGTTTCATTAAGAAAATTATGTCTAACTAAAATCACAATCTTTCCTTTCAAACTGCTCATCTCTCCAATTTCACTGTCAGAAACAATGGTACCATCATTTTTCTTGTTATACAAATTCAGGCCCTCAGAAATATGTCTGAATTTCTTTTTCCCCCTCTTTAACTTAAGATATCTCATTAGGTCAGACTCCAATTATTTTGATACTGGTAACCTCATTATTATCTCTTTATTTTTATTACCACTTTTCTAGATCAATTTCTCACACTTGGATAACTGTACTAGTCTTTTAACAGAGTTTCCAGCCTTCAGTAAAACCATCTCATCCTGCACATCACCATTAGATTAATTTCCTACTGCAGTGTTCCCATCAGGTGCTTATCCTTCATCAAAACAAACCGAAAAGGTTTCTAAATAACATTCAAAATCATGACTCAATGTTCTTCCTTACCAAACACAAATCTCTTTGTCTAATTTATTTTCCCTGTATTTCCAGCTATATTTATTCCTACTATGCACAATACCTCTCCCATAACTCTACATTTCAATCTAACCTTTGAAATCCAGCACTATTTTCAACTTAGTCATCGATCATTCAAATACTGATCCGCTCAATGCATTGTCTACATCAAGGGTCAGCAAATGACATCCATGATTCAATTCCACCCCTCTATCGTTTCTGGCTTGTCTGCAAACTAATTTTTTTTTTACATTTTTTAAAACTTTGTTAAGGCCTGGTCTGTACCCCTTTGCCTTCGCCTTCACCTTAGTGTGAGTAAGTCAATCAGAAAAAAGTTAAATTGTTACAGGAATGGTATAGGTAAAGTTACTTGTCTTTACTGTGGAGTCTGAAAGGAGCATAATGGTGTAATCTCACTGAAGACAAAGTCTAACTATTTCAAGAACTAAGATAGTTTAGGCAATATACTGACCAAAAAGTTCGTTCGAGTTTTTCCTCACATCCTATGGAAAAACCCGAATGAACTTTTTGGCCAACCCAATATAAGTACCTGGAGAGTTGGAGAGTTTTTCCAACTTGAATAAGCCCAGATCCTGAGACTATATTTGAAGAAGGCGGTGCCACAAAATTCTTTTTGAGAAGTTCTTACTCAAGAACCAAAAATTTTACTTTGTGAATAATACTTCCCAAATTCAATACTAGTTGTAAACTAGTATGTGAATATATGGATTTCTGTGGTCTGTATCAGATTTCATTTATGTTATTTTATTATCTAAAAATAATAAAAAATATTATAATATTTTCTTATAATTATTATATAATATTATAATAAAAAATATTTCTGGATCCTCTGTGTAAACTCCTTCTAACTAACTGAGTATTGCCATATGGTTTCATTGCATGTATTCAGATTCTGGTTTATAGTGAACAAAACTTGGTCTCAATGGCAGTGTTAGATTTCAGATATTTTCCAAGCATGCCCTACTAGCAGTTGGGCATGCCAGCATTAGGAAATAAGCATTGCCAGGATTAGAGGTGGCAAGCCTCAATCTTCAAATTCGATCTTCAGATGAGCATCTAAATTTTATAATCATAGCCTAAGGCTTTAGATTCTTAAATCAATATCAATTCCCAGGTGAAATTACTACACACAGAGTTTATAGTTGCCATGGAAGTCTTGGGATAGAGATGGACAGACAACTTTTTAAAGAACAGAGAAGTCTAATTATGTTATTCTCAGATTCCAAACACATTCTTGTTTCCTAAATGTAAAATACAATATCCAGTGTGATTGAACAATCACCACTGACTCTTTATCTTAGATCCAAATCCAGATATAGCCTGTGTCCAAATCTAAGGGGAAACAAAAATGAAAAACATCTAAATAGGGTTTAGGATTCAAAGGGAAGAATTTTCACTAGCCAATGGAATTAAAAAAAACAAAGAAAGGATTCTACAACAGAAAATAAGAACCATAAATAGTATCTTGATACTATTTGGGGAGAATATAGAGTTTCATTATGAGTATGTATACTTACTAGCCATAGTCTAATATATACATATGTATACTAGTAAACCCCAAAAGAGAAGGTAGAGTATGTTCTTATTCTTTAAAAAATTGCTTATCCACAGCAGCATCCACAGTAACTGGGAACTCACTAAAAATGCAGAATCACAGACCCAATCCCAAAATTGCTGAATGAAAATTTCATTTTAATAAGTTTCCCATGTGATTTTTATACATACTAACACTTGAGAAGCAGTGCTTGAAAACATGAACATTCTAAATAGTCTACCTAGCCCCTCTTTTATTGATTGTTTATAAAGGAAAATTAAATGTCCTCTCCCCTCCCACACAACATGGAAGCTACTGATAGCAACAGCAAGAAATAGCAATATATCATTTAAAGAGACAGTGTTAAGTACAAATGAGAACTTACCAAGAAGACTGTATTCCATCAACAGTCATCATAGTGCTGTACTGCTTTATTTAAATATTACATGTAAAACTGGTTGTTAACTCTTTAAATTAGCATCAATCAAGGGGATTATTTTGGGATAGATAGTGTAATTATATTCAATCCATATGAAGTGTTAATCAATACCAATTATGTCCTTTCTTCACATACAGAAAAATATCTACATAGCAAGGGTCACATTTTTTTAATTAGTATTAAATCGTTAAAATTGCTAAAATTATTTAAATGTTGGTTATTAAATAATTTTGAACTGCTCAGTTTTCCAGTAAGCTTAAGTATATATATTCCTATGCAATTAATCTACCCAGTTGGCAAAGTAAGGATTATTTCCTAATATAGTTTCACATTTTGGGGACAATTTTCAAGATACCAACTAATTTTTATTTTGATGACTTTTCTAATAATTTGTTTTATACATTAACAAAAGCAGTTCCACCTGCAAGCATAAATTTAGTTAAGGACATTGAGAACTAGTTCAATCATGGTAGTATTCAAAAAAAATTAAATGGAAATGGTCTCAAGGTATTCCAGAAATTACGCCAAAATGAAGGTCATGTCCTTTTTAAATGGATTTAACAAGAGTTAACTCTGAATGTTACCACTTCCAATGCCTATAAAATTATGAGGCAAATATGACCTGTTTCAGGAAAATAGTCATATATTTTACATCAAATGTAAAAAGCACAGATATGTGCACACACATAAACACACACTCCTACATCAAAATACTCTCATCCACCCCAACTTTACATAGTACTAAACTGACATATTGAATTTACTGTCTTCCTGTATTCCTTACACATATTATTTCTGATTTTCTCACTAGTATAAACAGTGTGTTAAACATCTATTGCTGCATAACAGATTATCCAAAAACTCAGCATCTTAAAACAACACACATTTATTATCTCACAGTTCCTGTGCATCCCCTTAGCTGGGTCCTCCCATTCAGAGTCTCTTACAATGAGGCAATCAAGGTATTGGCTGGGGTTACAGTTACCTTAAGGTTCATCAGAGGAAAGATCCGCTCTCGAGCTCACTCACCTGTTGTTGGCAGGAGCCAGGTCCTCACAAGCTGGTGGACTGAGGAGGTCAGTTCCTCATTGGTTGTTGGCTGGAAGTCTCAATCAATTCTTTGCCATTTGAGTCTTTCTGCAAGGTAGCTTACACAGGGCAGGTGGCTTCCATCTGAGCAAGCAAGTGTGAAGGAAAGAGAAAGTGAACAAGACAGAAGTCACAGTCCTTTTGTAACCTAATCTCAGAAGTGACATCAGGATTCCTTTTGCCCTATTCTATTCATCAATAATGGGTCACTAGACTCAGCCCACACTGGAGTGAAAGGGATTACATGAAGGTGTAAACACTAGGAAGTGAGGTCTTAGGTTATTTTAGAGGCTGCCTCCTACTCAGTGCACATATGCAGTTAGCACTTAATAAATATTTTCCAAACAACTAAATGAATTTTTCTTATTATAAAAAGTCTCAGAAAATCAAAGGAGTTCAAATAATACCAAAATGAAATATGCTTTTATACTGAGGAATAACTCACTACTTCTTAAACCAACTGGATTGGTTCTAAGTAGCATAACCTTTGCTCTAATCACTTAATCTAGTAAAGAATTCAATATATCTAGTTATCATTATTCATAACCTGGCTTAGTCTGCTGATTTGTCAAGAAGATAGTAAGCTGTTTACAAAGAGATCCACTTTTCAGGTAACTACAGATATCCTGGTTTAATATTACCATCACATTTTTATATGAAAGTATTGATGGCGGTCACTTTAATGCAGGGCTTCCTGAGCTGCTAGCTTGCTGGTAGCAACAAACCTTGAAATGAATGGAGATGTATATCCTCAGTATCAAAAGTTGTGCATGTGCACATATATATATTTGAACATGTTTATGCTAACTTTCAAATACAGACACTCCTATAAGCCTAAGTGTGTGTCTGAAAGACTATTTTTATAGGAAGTAATGTATTTATTATTGTTTTCTACTTAAATAGAATTTCCCTCAGCAATTTAAAAAATGCTGCTGCCAGATCCACTGTGTGCTTTTTTCTGACAATAAGACTTAAAAATTAAGACTATATAATATATGAAATCAGTTGTCCTTGAAGGAGAGGAACTGAGTCAATCTTTGCATGTTTAACTAGAATACCTTTGAAAACGAAGAACCTAGCCACTGAAATTACTTTTTGAACACATAAGAAATTTAATTTGCTATAAAGCGCTTAGTAATAATATGGTTAACTTTGAGGGGAAGAAATGTAAATATCATCTGAAGAAGGAGATTCATTTTATATGTTCTTCTTTGTCAGTGACCAATATTACCCATCAAATTTTTACATGTTTTCACTGAAATGGAAGAGTGGCCAAATTCAAAAGATAATGTTGTGTGCCATTCATATCTCTAAGAATCCTGATGTTTATGTTTCTAATTCTAATATGCATAATTTCATTCTATTTTCTTGTTAGTTGCATATAAAATATTAGCATGTATCCCCTGGTCTTCTGGTTCCTGATTTGCCTCCATAAAATTTTGTTGGTGACACTGTATGAGAATTGAGACTAAATGATCAAGTAATAGTAGTTAATGCTAAAACTGTAAAGACATTTGATTTTTATATGCCAAAATTTATATTGTATAGCTTTTTATATTTAGAATTTGCTTTTATTTACACACAGCAACTGTTCATTGTTGCCCCTATAATGGGTTGGTAGTGTCCCTCCCAAGAGAAATGCCCAAGTCCTAACTCCTTGCACCTGTGAATGTGACCTTATTTGGAAATAGGGTATGTGCGGATGTAATTAAGTTAAGAATCTTGAGTTAATATCTTCTTGGATTTAGCGGGGGGCTTAATCCAGTGACTGGTATCCTTATACGAGAAAGGAGAGGGATATTTGAGACACACAGAGGCAGAGAGGGGAAGGCCACATGAAGACAGAAGCAGAGACTGGAGTGATAAACATCTATATGCCAAGGACTGCCTGCAGCCACCAGAAGCCAGCAGGGAGGCATGGACTGGATTATGCCTCAGATCCTTCAGAAGGTACCAACCCTGCCTACATTCTTATTTCAGTTATGTAGCCTCTAGAACTGGGAGAGAATAAATTTCTACTGTTTTAGCTGACCAAGTTTGCAGTTAATTTGTTATGGCACCCCTAGGAAAGCAACACAGCCTCATTTAACATACACTCTAAAACACAGAGATTCTTACTTACCCAAGATAAAAAATAATTAATTGAATTGATATAGGTGCCACTGGCTTAGAGAAAAGACAGAAATAGTCTTTCAATATTGCTGCATTTCTATTTCGCTTAGTACACTATGGAATACTATAGTGTTTGGTCAAAGCAGTTATCATTAACTGTAAGCTGATTTTTTTGGAGATATCTCCTCAGGCAAGGGAAACAAAAGCAAAAATAAACAAATGGGACTACATCAAACTAAAAAGCTTTCACAGAGCAAAGGAAGCTACCAACAAAATGAAAACCCCACCTACTAAGCAGGAGAAGATATTTGCAAACAATATATCTGATAAGGGGTTAATATCCAAAATATACAGAGAACTCTTACAAGTCAACATCAAAAAACAAAACCAAACAACTTGATTAAAAAATGAGTGGAGGATCTGAATAGACATTTTCCCAAGGAAAACATACAGATGGACAATAGGCACATGAAAAGATGCTCAACATCACTAATCATCAGAGAAATGCAAATCAAAACTACAATGAGATATCACCTCATACCTGTCAGAATGGCTATTATCAGAGAGACAAATCACAAGTGTTGGCTAGGATGTGGAGAAAAGGGAACCCTTGTGCATTTTTGGTAGGGATGTAAAGTGGTGCTGCCACTATGGAAAACAGTATGAATATTTCTCAAAAAATTAATAATAGAACTATCATATGATCCAGCAATTTCACTCATGGGTATTTATCTGAAGAAAATAAAAACACTAATTAGGAAAGATATATATACCCCAGTGTGCAACATTATTTACATAAGCCAAGATATGGAATCAACCTAAATGCCCATCACTAGATGAATGGATAAAGATGTGATATTTTATACATATATATATAAACATGTATAATTCTCTATATATGTATATAGAATATATATACACATATAGGAATATTACTCAGCTAGAAAAAAGAATGAAATCTTACCATTTGTGACAACATAAATGGACATAAATGGTATTATGCTAAGTGAAATAAGTCAGACAGAGAAAGACACATACTGCATGATTTCAATTGTATGTGGAATTGAAAATACAAAACAAGTGAACAAACATAGAACTTTTGGTAAAGTTAATAAATTTCCTTAAAATAAAAAGAGATCTGAAAGTGAATAAATATGACAATCTTAAACAATATTTTCTGTATCTTTCTTTTTTAATAGTCAAAGAGTGACAAAAATCTAGTTAAGCTAAGTCTAAAGGAGTTGTATTAATAAGTAAAAATTTTAACAAATTGAGTAATAATGTATGGTAGCAATTTAATTACCAGGATTTCCTTTGAGAGGAAACATTAGATTTGAAGACATACTTGTGACTGTCCTGCAGGCTGTTAGTGGAAGGAGGACTGGAGAGAAGTTTTTGCAAAACATCCTTCTAAGGATTCTTCTCTCTCATGCAAAGAGACCTGGAAATGTCACATTGTCACTTGCCAGAGTTGCCAAATATGTCTTTTTTCCAGTGAAGAAGAAGTTTATTCTGAAACAGATGTTAATGTTATACTTAGGAAATTCTATTCTACAATGAGGTAAAATATTTTTTTCTTTAAAATGAACATTTTCTTCTAATTTCATGGTTATGTTTTTGGTGTTTTTGTTTGTTTGCTTTTTCATTTGAAATTTTAAAACCAACAAGATAAAAGTTGTGTATCTGTCATAGGTTGTTCTGAACTAATGCTTTTCAGAATAGTTGTGTTGGACAAAATTTAGGATACCCGCTATGTTTTTATTCTGTATAATCTCCTAATCTGGAATGTGGACTGGATCTGTGATTTGCTTGTTATTAATAAAACATGGCAAAGGTGCTGAGATGTCACTCCCATGATTACATTTACATACATATGTGTGTATATATATACACATATATATGTAAATATATACATATATGTATATTTATATCTGTATCTCCATCTATATCTATTTATCCCTGTATAAAAACACACATACACACATATATATGCATATGAATATATTTTTGTACAGAAGCATGTAGTTCTCTGTAAAAGTATGCAACCATACATTTGTATGCAAGCCTGTCAGGAAGACGTCTCTCTCTTCCTGGTTTTGAAAAAATAAGCTGCCATCTTATGAGACGGCCCTGTGTCCAGAAAATGCAAGCAACTTGTAGGAGCTGAAAGCAGTCCCAAGTCAAAGGCCATCAAGGAAGTGAGGACCTCAGTTCTATAACTGTAAGGAGACTTATGCTTTCAACAACCTGAAAGCATCTGGAAGTGAATCTTTCTCCAGTCCAGCCTCTGATGAGAATGCTGTCCTGGTTAACACCTGGATTGTAACCTATCCTTGACCCATGGAAACTGAGACAGTAAGCATGTTGTTTTAAGCTGCTCAATTTGTGGTAATTCGTCATGCTTCAGTAGAACACTAATAGTCAATTAATTAAACAGAATTAATGATCAACCCATTCTTTTCTTCTTGATCTATATTGCTGGGTTTTAGTATGAATTAAACTATTTTATATACACTAGGATCTTTTTTCTGCTCTATTTGTTTCCATTTTCATCTGTCAACCTGTTGTAGTGATAGCTTGTTCAGAAATCAGCCCCATTCCTGCTCTAGAATTGGAAAATTTTACATGGTGATAAGGTTTTTGTTTGTTTTGATTTGATTTGGTTTCTAGTATAATTCATATTCATTCCTGTTAACCGCTATTTGATGATTCACATAAGCAACTCGTTAGCATATACATGCATTACATCAATGAGAAAATTTATTTTGCAATTGTGTTACAAGTTAATTTTTTAATAAAAAAGTTAAGTTGGCAATTGACTGTAATCAGAGGAGTGACTGCCATAATGAGAAAACTACCATCATGTTAAACGTTTTGGCATCATCAGGCTACAGGGCTTTGGACATGCAAGTCAATCTCTTGGAGCTCTGTTCCCATATCTCTGAAATGACCATCACTAGAGTGCTTCCTCATATGACAGATGAAATAAATGAATGAGATGGTATATATTTTACCACTTATCAAAACACATGGTATATAATTTGTGCTCAGTAAATAAATCTGCTAACCTATTTACTATTATTAATACAACTATTAATATAAGAAGGCATTTTCAGTACCAATGATTCTTAACCAGGGGTGGTTTGTCCCCCAGGGGACATTGGGCCAGGTCTGGAAAGATACTTGGTTATCACGACCAGGTTGGTGGGTGAGGGGATTCTACTGGCATCTTAGTGAGTGGTAGAGAGGAATGATGTCCTTAACAATGCCTATGACAGTCTTCCATAAGGAAAAGTCATCCATCCCAAAATGACAATACTGCTGAAGTTGAGAGACTCTGCCATAATTCTGTCTGTTCATAGACCTTTCTCCTCCAGCAGTGATGATGCTTTCATTTAAAAGATCACACTATCAAAAGCACTTGAATTTTTCTTTATGTGCGTTAAAGTCGTGCTTATGTTTCTGCAAGTTAATTGACAGAACAAAACGAATGACACTATTGTATAAAATATTAGGTATAGGAAAAAAAACCTGAAAAAGTAACTTCTTATGCTATGATGGCTCTTTTCTTATAAGATACATTATTCACTATTAACCAAATCATGATGCTTTTGGCCTTTAGGACATATTTATTTTAAAGTCATATTAAATATCAGTCATTATTAGTAAGTTATTTAGGGATGTATACAAGTATACTTTGTGTAATTAAAACCCAGAAAAATGTTATGTTTAAAACAAATAAGTTGCATCAGCTTCTTATTGCATTTAGGGTAAATTTTTTTCAGCAATGACAAGTTGAACAGTTGCTGGGTTTAGCAGTTGTGCTTAGTCAGTACAATTAATCATCATTAGTTCACACTTTATAATGATCAATCACACTCAATTTTATGACCAGAGCTGATCACCAAAGAATGTATTAGTAATCGTCCAGAAATTAAAGAAAATAAGCTGTTAGCTCTCATTTTAAGTAACTAAAATTTTCCATTATTAACAATTATTTGAATATTTGGGGTATTTTTCAGTTTGAATTAATGTTGATTGACAGAAGCAGTTATATTTAAACACTGTATCTGCAAATTAACCAGATGTCCTATACTAATCTGGGTATCGCCTTGGAATTTTTAGCCTTTTTCATCTATTTAATTAAACAGAATATATATATATATAAACCTCATATGCACATATATAAAAACACACATTATACACCTTATATATATATATACACACATGTATTTTTCCCAACAGGTTTAATCAAATGCCACTTTCTCGGTGAAGCCTTTCTTGATAAGTCTCTTAAAACAACAGTTCTTGGGCTTCGCTGGTGGCGCAGTGGTTGAGATTCTGCCTGCCGATGCAGGGGACGCGGGTCTGTCTCCCAGTCCGGGAAGATCCCACATGCTGTGGAGCGGCTGGGCCCATGAGCCATGGCCGCTGAGCCTGCGCGTCTGGAGCCTGCGCTCCGCAACGGGAGAGGCCACAACAGTGAGAGGCCCGTGTACCGCAAAAAAAACACACACACAAAAAAAATAACAACAGTTCTCCATACACACTTTCCCTTATATTCCTTGTTCTATTTTACTCCATGACGGGAATAATTATCTAATGTCTTACCTCAGTATTTGTGGGGGATTGGTTCCAGGAACCTCTGCAGATACCAAAATGTGCCTATGCTCAAGTCCCTTATATAAAATGGCATAGTACAGTCAGCTCACCCTACCTGCACAAGCAAAACCCGCAGGTATTAAAAACAGACTGTATTTCATTCCTTTATATTTATTTTTTATTTTATTTTTTTTGACATTTTATTGGGGTATAATTGCTTTACTTTGTTGTGTTAGCTTCCGCTATATAACAAAGTGAATCAGCTATACGTATACTTATATCACCATATGCCCTCCCTCTTGCGTCTCCCTCCCACACTCCCTATCGCACCCCTCTAGGAGGTCACAAAGCACCGAGCTGATCGTCCTGTACTATGCGGTTTCTTCCCACTACCTATTTTATATTTGGTAGTGTATATATGTCAACACCACTCTCTCACTTCGTCCCAGCTTATCATTCCCCTTCCCTGTACCCTTAAGTCCACTCTCTACATCTGCGTCTTTATTCCAGTCCTGCCCCTAGGTTCTTCAGAACCTTTTTTTTTTTTTTTACATTCCATATATATGTGTTAGCATACTGTATTTGTTTTCTTCTTTCTGATTTACTTCACTTTGTATGACAGACTCTAGGTCCATCCACCTCACTAAAAATAACAATTTCATTTCTTTTTATGGTTAATATTCCATTGTACGTATTTGCTACATCTTCTTTATCCATTCATTTGTCGATGGACACTTAGGTTGATTCCATGTCCTGGCTATTGTAAATAGAGTTGCAATGAATATTGTACTACATGACTCTTTTTGAATTATGGTTTTCTCAGGGTACATGCCCAGTAGTGGGATTGCTGGGTCATATAGTAGTTCTATTTTTAGTGTTTTAAGGAACCTACATACTGTTCTCCATAGTGGCTATATCAATTTACATTCCCACCAACAGTGAAGGAGGGCTCTGTTTTCTCCACACCCTGTCCAGCATTTGTTGTTTATAGATTTTCTGATGGTGGCCATTCTGACTGGTGTGAGGTGATACCTCATTGTACTTTTGATTTGTATTTCTCTGATGATTAGTGATGTTGGGCATCCTTTCATGTGTTTGTTGGCAATCTGTGTATCTTCTTTGAAGAAATGTCTATTTAGGACCATTTTTGGATTGGGCTGTTTGTTTTTTTGATACTGAGCTGCATGAGCTGCTTGTATATTTTGGAGATGAATCCTTTGTCAGTTGCTTCATTTGCAAATATTTTCTTCCAAAATATTTTCTCCCACATTTTGTCTTCTGGTTTCCTTTGCTGTGCAAAATCTTTAAAGTTTCATTAGGTCCCATTTGTTTATTTTTCTTTTTCTTTCCATTTCTTAGGAGGTGGGTCAAAAAGGATCTTGCTGTGATTCATGTCATAGAGTGTTCTGCCTAGGTTTTCCTCTAAGAGTTTTATAGTGTCTGACCTTACATTTAGGTCTTTAATCCATTTTGAGTTTATTTTTTGTGTATGGCGTTAGGAAGTGTTTAATTTCATTCTTTTACATGTAGCTGTCCAGTTTTCCCAGCATCACTTATAGAAAAGGCTGCCTTTTCTCCATTGTATCTTTCTGCCTCCTTTATCAAAGATAAGAGAACCATATGTGTATGGGTTTATATCTGGGCTTTCTATCCTGCTCCATTGATCTATCATTCTGTTTTTCTGCCAGCACCATACTGTCTTGATTATTATAGCTTTGTAGTATAGTCTGAAGTCAGGTAGCCTGATTCCTCCAGCTCCATTTTTCTTTCTCAAGATTGCTTTGGCTATTCGCTGTCTTTTGTATTTCCATACAAATGGTGAAAGTTTTTGTTATAGTTCTGAAAAATGCCATTGGTAGTTTGATAGGGATTGCATTGAATCTGTAGATTGCTTTGGATACTATAGTCATTTTCACAATTTTGATTCTTCCAATCCAAGAACATGGTATATCTCTCCATGTGTTCGTATCATTTTTAATTTCTTTCATCAGTGTATTATAATTTTCTGAGTACAATTCTTTTGCCTCCTTTGGTAGGTTTAATCCTGGGTATTTTATTCTTTTTATTGCAATGGTAAATGGGAGTATTTACTTAATTTCTCGTCATTAGTGTGTAGGAATGGAGAGATTTCTGTGCATTAATTTTGTATACTGCTACTTTACCAAGTTCATTGCTTAGTTCTTTTAGTTTTCTGGTAGCATCTTTAGAATTCTCTATGTATAGTATCACGTCATCTGCAAACAGTGACAGTTTTACTTCTTTTCTGATTTGGATTCCTTCTATTTCTTTTTCTTCTCTGATTGCTGTGGCTAAAACTTCCAGAAGTATGTTGAATAATAGTGGTGAGAGTGGGCAACCTTGTCTTGTTCCTGATCTTAGTGGAAATGCTTTCAATTTTTCACCATTGAGAATGATGTTGGCTGTGGGTTTGCCATATATGGTCTTTATTATGTTGAGGTAAGTTCCCTCTATGCCTACTTTCTGGAGAGTTTTTATCATAAATCGGTGTTGAATTTTGTTGAAAGTTTTTTCTCCATCTATTGAGATTATAATATGGTTTTTATCATTCAATTTGTTGATATGGTGTATCACATTGATTGATTTGCGTATATTGAAGGATCCCTGGGATAAACCCCACTTGATCATGGTGTACGATCCTTTTAATGTGCTGTTGGATTCTGTTTGCTAGTATTTTGTTGAGAATTTTTGCATCTATGATCACAAGTGATATTGGTCAGTAGTTTTCTTTCTTTGTGACATCTTTGCCTGGTTTTGGTATCAGGGTGATGGTGGCCTCGTAGAAGGAATTTGGGAGTGTTCCACCCTCTGCTATATTTTGGAAGAGTTTGAGAAGGATAAATGTTAGCTCTTCTCTAAATGTCTGACAGATTTCGCTTGTGAAGCCATGTGGTCCTCAGCTTTTGTGTGTTGGAAGATTTTTGATCACAGTCTCAATTCCAGTGCTTGTGATTGGTCTGTTTATATTATCTATTTCTTCCTGGCTCAGTCATGCTTTTTTAAGAATTTGTCCATTTCTTCCAGGTTGTCCATTTTATTGGCATATAGTTGTTTGTAGCAGTCTCTGGTGATCCTTTATATTTCTACAGTGTCAGTTATTACTTCTCCTTTTTCATTTCTAATTCTATTGATTTGAGTCTTCTCCCTTTTTTTCTTGATGAGTCTGGCTACTGGATTGTCAATTTCATTCATCTTCTCAAAGAACCAGCTTTCAGTTTTATTGATCTTTGCTACTGTCTCCTTCATTTCTTTTTCATTTATTTCTGAGCAGATCTTTATGATTACCTTCCTTCTGATAACTTTGGGGTGTTTTGGTTCTTCTTTCTCTAATTTCTTTAGGTGAAAGGTTAGGTTGTTCATTTGAGATTTTTCTTGTTTCCTGAGGTAGGATTGTATTGCTATACACTTCCCTCTTAGAACTGCTTTTCCTGCATCCCATAGGTTTTGGGCCATCGTGTTTTCATTGTCATTTTTTTCTTGATTATTTTTTTTGATTTCCTGTTTGATTTCTTCAGTGATCTCTTGGTTATTTAGTAGTGTACTGTTTAGCCTCCATGTGTATTTATTTTCTACCGACTTTTTCCTGTAATTGATATCTAGTCTCATAGCGTTGTGGTCAGAAGAGTTACTTGATAAGATTTCAATTTTCTTAAATTTACCAAGGCTTGATTTGTGACCCAAGATATGATCTATCATGGAGAATGTTCCATGAGCACTTGAGAAGAATGTGTATTCTGTTGTTTTTGGATGGAATGTCCTATAACTATCAATTAAGTGCATCTTATTTAATGTATCATTTAAAGCTTGTGTTCCCTTACTTATTTTCTTTTGGATAATCTGTCCATTCATGAAGCTCGGGTTTAAAGTCCCTTACCGTTATTGTGTTACTGACGATTTCCCCATTTATGTCTGTTACCGTTTGCCTTATGTACTGAGATGCTCCTATGTTGGGTGCATAAATATTTACAATTGTTGTATCTTCTTCTTGGATTGATCCCCTTACCATTGTGTAGTGTCCTTTTTTGTCTCTTGTAATAGTCTTTATTTTAAAGTCTATTTTTTCTGATGTGACAATTGCTACTCCAGCTTTCTTTTGATTTCCATTTGCACAGAATATCTTTTTCAATCTCCTGACTTTCTGTCTGTATGTGTCCCTAGGCCTGAAGTGGGTCTCTTGTAGACACCATATATATGGGTCTTGATTTTGAATCCATGCAGCCAGTCTATGTCTTTTGTTTGGAGCATTTAATCCATTTACATTTAAGTTAACTATCAATATGTATGTTCCTCTTACCATTTTCTTAATTGTTTTGGATTTGTTATTGTAGGTCTTTTCCTTCTCTTGTGTTTCCTGCCTAGAGAAGTTCCTTTAGCATTTGTTTTAAAGCTGGTTTGGTGGTGCTGAACTCTCTCAGCTTTTGCTTGTCTGTAAAGGTTTTAATTTCTCCATCAAATCTGAATGAGATCCTTGCTGGGTAGAGTAATCTTGTTTGTAGGTTTTTCTCCTTTATCACTTTAAATATGTCCTGCCACTCCCTTCTGGCTTGCAGAGTTTCTGCTTAAAGATCAGCTGTTAACTTTATGAAGATTCCCTTGTATGTTATTTGCTGTGTTTCCCTTGCTGCTTTTAATACTTTTTCTTTGTGTTTAATTTTTGATAGTTTGTTTAATATGTGTCTTGGCATGTTTCTCGTTGGATTTATCCTGTATGGGACTCTCTGCGCTTCCTAGACTTGATTGACTACTTCCTTTCCCATATTATGGAGGTTTTCAACTATAATCTCTTCAATTTTTTTCTCATTCCCTTTCTTTTTCTCTTCTTCTTCTGGAACCCCTATAATTCGAATGTTGGTGCATTTAATTTTGTCCCAGAGGTCTCTGAGACTGTCCTCAATGCTTTTCATTCTTTTTTTCTTTATTCTGCTCTGAAGCAGTTATTTCCAGTATTTTATCTTCCAGGTCACTTATCCATTCTTCTGCCTCAGTTATTCTTCTATTGATTCCTTCTAGAGAATTTTTAATTTGATTTATTGTGTTGCTCATCATTGTTTGTTTGCTCTTTAGTTTTTCTAGGTCCTTATTAAACAGTTATTTTCTCCATTCTATTTCCAAGATTTTGTATCATCTTTACTATCATTACTCTGAATTCTTTTTCAGGTATACTGCCTACTTCCTCTTCATTTGTTTGGTCTGGTGGGTTTTTACCTTGCTCCTTCATCTGCTGCATAATTCTGTGTCTTCTCATTTTGCTTAACTTACTGTGTTTGGGGTCTCCTTTTTGCAGGCTGCAGGTTCATATTTCCCATTGTTTTTGGTGTCTGCGCCCAGTGGGTAAGGTTGGTCCAGTGGGTTGTGTAGGTTTCCTTGTGGAGGGAACTGGTGCCTGTGTTCTGGTGGATGCAGCTGGATCTTATCTTTCTAGTGGGCAGGACCATGTCCGGTGGTGTGTTTTGGGGTGTCTGTGAACTTAATTATGATTTTAGGCAGCCTCTCTGCTAATGGGTGGGGTTGTGTTCCTGTCTTACTAGTTGTTTGGCATGGGGTGTCCAGAACTGGAGCTTTCTGGTTGTTGAGTGGAGCTGGGTCCTAGCGTTGAAATGGAGAACTCTGGGAGAGCTCTCGCCGATTAACATTACATGGGGCTGGGAGGTCTCTGGTGGTCCAATGTCACCAACTTGTCTCTCCCACCTCAGAGGCTCAGGCCTGTCAGCCGGCCGGAGCACCAAGACCCTGTCAGCTACATGGCTTTTGGGAAGTCTGAGGTCTTCTGCCAGTGTTCAGTAGGAGTTGTTCCACATGTAGATGTATTTTTGATGTATTTGGGGGGAGGAAGTTGATTTCCACGTCTTACCGCTCCGCCATCTTGAAGGTCCTCTCTCTTCACACCTTTTAAAATGAAGCTGAGGAATAGTACCCACCACCTGGCATTATGTCAGTAAAATCTAGGAGTTCTTTTTCAGTTTTGAAGTGTTCCATACTCCCAGATCAGTCAAGGAAAAGTTGAGGGCAGATTAAGGGTAATCTTCCATTTCTACTGTTGCTAGAGGATCCACATTTCATCTGGAAAGGACATAAATCTGGCAATCTCACTTCAGGCCTAGCCCATCCACCTTTTTTCCCTTTGTGCTGCTTAGTCTGTTTCCCTTGCTCATAGCAGGCCTGTGCAGAGGCCTTGCCCCCATCCCTTCAGACCAGAGTTCCTCGTGAAATGGCTGAGCTGACACCTCAGCTCAGGACGTGGGCTGAAGCTCCCTACAGGACAAACTGTGCAAAGTTAGGAGGCACTGACTACAAGATAAATGAGCAATTCATTCATTTAACAATTACTGATTGAGCTCCTGCTATGCACCAGATATGGCTCAAGGCAAAGCAAACAAAAAATCCCACCCTAATGGAGCTTGGGAGAAATAAGTAAGATTTACTGAAGAGGGAAGAACTGAAGTTATGATACTGTAAGGGCAAATTTATAATAAAGAATAAGGTAAGCAGAGGAATGGAAGTGGAGACAAGCAGGGGAGTTTCTGAGAAAGACTTAGGTACTTCGTGTAGGCTGGAATGTAAGTGACCAGTGGGGGATAATTACAGAGAGGTAGGTGGGATTCACATTATGGAGGACCTCAAATGCCAAGTCTGAGGACTTTGTACTTAATTTGCTAATCATGAAGAGTCAGTGGAGGCTTGTGAATAGGCAAATAGTGCTTAGAGGTCTGAATGAAACAAATAAGAGTACACTATTATATGTTGATATTATTTTAAAATATTAACTTGCCTACACTTCGTTTTCATCTCAAAAGCCCTACAGCAGATGAAAACTTGTCTCTTTGCAAGCTACTAAGGAGAAAAAGAAAAAACAGTGAGAAAATAATCTTAGTATCTATGACTCTAACAGTTTGTGAGTTTCTTCAGTTTCTTCCTTCCTTTCTTCTCTCCTTCCCTCCCTCCCTTCCCTCCTTCCTTCCTTCCTTCCCTTTGCAAGAAAGATTAATGTAGGCAAAGAAAATGCAACATTTTTGTATAGAGAGCTAGACCCTGTACAAGTTAATAGCTTGCGGTTGAGATCTTTGACTTATCATTTTGAAAGAAACAAATGGCTCTCTCAGAAGGTGTAGCATGTACCCAGATCAACACAATGTCCAGTCCCCGCACCATGATAAACAGCAATATATTTTGGTATCTAATATTTATATTCACTTCAATTTGCTTGCTAATTTTTCATTGTCAGCGCCCAGAAAGATGAGAGAAATTAGCTTCATTACTAATGAGTTTTAAATACAGACAAGCTTGGGGAGGGATGAAATCAGACAGATGCCTGTGCTCCAAAATGAATGTTATATCCAACTAGTGCCTGTTAAAGAACAGTAATTAAAGTGGTGCTTTGGATGATGTCCTTACAAGTCATCTTGAATTTGCCATTTACTTATATCCATGTATGTTAAAACGTCCTCACTGGGACTTCCCTGGTGGCGCAGTGGTTAGGAATCCGCCTGCCAATGCAGGGGACACGGGTTCAAGCCCTGGTCCGGGAAGATCCCACATGCCACGGAGCAACTAAGCCCGTGCACCACAACTACC
>NW_020185337.1:12695155-12740526 GCF_003031525.2 Neophocaena asiaeorientalis asiaeorientalis | reverse complement strand
CCGCCAAAAAAAAAAAAAAAAAAAAAAAAATAAAAAAAAAAAAAAAAAAAAGTCCTTACTATAAAGCTTACACCAGAAAAATCAAATAGATAATTTTGAGGGATATCACCTTTGACTTTTGCTCAAACAATCATATAGAGAGTTTGAAGAGCAGATTCCTTTTGAGTAAAGGTCTGAAACCTTTGCATGTGACTCAACTTGCTACTCTAATGTACTACTCATTAATTTACGGAGCTTTCTTGGGAGATAAGCTTCAAAATGAAAACAGTAAATGTTCTTCTTTCCAAGCATCTCCTAGTAAGTCATTACTAGCATCTCCTAGTAATTCATTTTGTCCAGACAGCTTTACAGAGTTCTTCCCCCTAGTTACCTTTGTGACCCTTGCTTGCGCAGAATAAAATGAGGAAAAGTTCAAGTTTAAAAACTTTTCATCTATACATAATAAAATAATACTTTAATACAATGAATTCCTAGCAATGCTAATCAACCTCCGGAAAATCATCAGGCTAAAATAATCATTTGCTCTATATTATCATTCTGGCCTTTTTGTGACTGAGCCCCTACAAGTAAATGATGTGGTATTTCCTTCACTAAAAAGAATTTTTTTTTTTTACCATTTCCATGAAACATACATTAAGTTGTTTTGGAAGTCACCACTAATAACCTTGCCCTTTAGACCTCAGCTTGCAGAGATAATGAGTCGGGGTTTGCTGAAAATTTCATCTTTGTTTCAGGTCAGGGTATTGAATGACCCAGTTCAGTAAAACATACTGCTATTTCTTTATTCTCATCACAATTGGGAAGTAAAATTTCATTAGCTGACTGACAGGAGAATTCCAAATGGTTAATGGAAATATGATGCATCATTTGGGAAGCTCTGCTGCTTTTCTAGCACTTTCAAGTTGTGAGGCAGACCAGAAGAGTCAGGAAAGTTCCAGTAGTTCTTCAGTAAGAAGTTCATTTAGCCCTTAGTGAATGCTATTTCTAAAAACTAAATCTAAACTCATTGAATTCCTGAAAGTTTTCTCAAAATGTTCCTTTAACTCTAAATACAGATAGAGGCAAGAGGGATTAGATTCTTAACCTAATTTTTGTTTTTAATTATAAATTTAGTTTATTGAAACAGTTATAACTAAAATACAAATATCTTACTTTAAATACTGGGGAATATTATAAAATCTAATATCTCCTATCTAGATGTTAATTTTGTTATGATTGTTGTGTGTAGTAATTCCAATGATTAGTTAAGTCAATACCAATCAATATATGACTTTGGTAAAACTGAATGGATTTATTCATCTTCATATTAGTTAGTGTTCCTTGCTATACTGGGCAATGTAAAAAACACAGAAAAATAATACATGGGGCCCACCTTTAAACTCAAGAGATAGGAAAACAGTCAATAATTATAATACTGTATTAAAGACCCTAACAGAAATAATCAGTATATATGTATACATATATAACTATATATATAATTGGAGAGCACTTATAACTCTAAGATTCATCAGAGATTTTCTTTATGCTGTTTTGCTTTCACTAAAGGCATGAGTATTCATGTAAAATTTTCAGCATGCTTGAATTTTCAGAAGTATGCCTGAATTTCACACATCTTATACTTCAATATAAGCATTCAAACTCTTCCAAACTCTTGGTAATCTCTCTCACAAAGACTGGTGTCTTCACATAAAATACCAAGCTTAGTTTTGCCTGGGAAGACTTGGAGTGAGACAATCATACACCTGTCTCCAGCCCCCTCACAGAAAGCTAAGACACACAATTTGCAATAGGCATGTCCTGATTATGAGCAATTTTATATGATTCCACAGTCTCAAATCATACCATAAAAAGATTGACCTGAGGTTATCCTGAGGTCTCTTTGGCTGGGCCTGGTTGTATAAAGGTAGTGCCTTTGGTCAGTTCATTTGGCTGATAACTTTTCTCCTTGGCTGCCTTCCATAATGGTGACTCAGTGGGTGGGGACATTGTTTCCTGCTCTGCTGGTAGGCACTCACCTCTTTTCTTCAGGTCAGAGTGCTCTTCTGGAACACTGACTCATGTGTATCAAGGAGACATCTCCTCATCTGGAAAAAGCCCTTAAACTGACTCACTGCAATAGTCATTTTTCCAAGCTTTCCTGGAAATGCCTGCTATCTAAAGTTCCTCTACTATCTGATTAAATTACATCAGAGGAACTGTTCTACTTTCTAGAGAAGTCCATCTTTCTCTACTTTGCCATTCATAAACAAAAGCATATAAACACTCTCGCTTCTGTTGCTTGAGATCACTAGTGAAAGAGTTTTTCCTTGATTTCTTTATGTGCAAAAGGAAATATTTCTAAGTAATAACCATATTTTATATTATCCAGCTAAAAGAACTATACAAAAGCCCACAGATATGGATATTCTTGGACTTGAGCATATTGTCTCATCTCTGAAGCTCTACACAGTCAGTTCCCTGAGTGAAGACCCACTTCCCTGCTTCTCCTAGGGCTTAATTCTTCAGCCCTTGCTTAAATATACCGTTCTCCAGATTTCTCAGATACAGGAAAATATATTAGATGTTCTTGCTTTGTGCATTCACATCCATTTTATTTTTATTACCACAACCCTCAAAACTTTTATTGTAACTACTCTTTTTTCCTTTGTAAAACTGATGAAAACAGGGACTTAACCAAATGTGTTCACCGCTGTAGCCACATATTGGGTACAAATACTTTTTGAATAAATAATGACTAGATCAGTAAATCTAATGACAATAGCACCATATCATTCATACGGAGTTATATTCAAAGATAATAGAAAAATGTAAAAATCACTTTATAGAAATAAAAAATTAAAAAGTAAAGAAAGAGGTGCATAATATATGAACTTATTCTCAAATAGTTCAGAAAAAACAGTAATAATATGTATATAGAGAGACTAGAAAAGCCATTTTAGCAAATTTAGCTAATTGATGAAAGTAGGGAAAGAATACAAGGGGTTTCTTTTAAAAATTCTTGCAGGAGAAGCAGAGGAAGATGGAGGAAGAGTAAGACGTGGAGATCACCTTCCTCCCCAAAAATACATCAGAAATACATCTACATGTGGAACAACTCCTACAGAACACCCACTGAACGCTGGCAGAAGACCTCAGACCTCCCAAAAGGCAAGAAACTCCCCATGTACCTGGGTAGGGCAAAAGAAAAAAGAAAAAACAGAGACAAAAGAATAGGGACATGACCTGCACCAGTGACAGGGAGCCATGAAGGAGGAAAGGTTTCCACACACTAGGAAGGTCTTTCACAGACGGAAGCTGCGGGTGGTGGTGGTGGGGGGTAAGCTTCAGAGCCACGGAGGAGAGCGCACCCGTAGGGGTGTGGAGGGCAAAGCTGAGAGATTCCCGCACAGAGGATCGGTGCCGACCAGTAATCACCAGCCCGAGAGGCTTGTCTGCTCCCCCGCCGGGGCGGGTGGGGCTGGGAGCTGAGGCTTAGGCTTCGGTCGGATCGCAAGGAGAGGACTGGGATTGGCCGTGTGAAAACAGACTGAAGGGGGCTAGTGCGCCACGGCTAGCCGGGAGGGAGTCCGGGGAAACGTCTGGACCTGCCGAAGAGGCAAGAGACTTTTTCTTTCCTCTTTGTTTCCTGGTGCGCGAGGAGAGGGGATTAAGAGCGCTGCTTAAAGGAGCTCCAGAGACGGGCGCGAGCTGCGGCTATCAGCACGGACCCCAGAGATGGGCATGAGACGCTAAGGCTGCTGCTGCCACCACCAAGAAGCCTGTGTGTGAGCACAGGTCATTATCCACACCGCCCCTCCCAGGAGTCTGTGCAGCCCGCCACTGCTAGGGTCCCGTGATCCAGGGACAACTTCCCCGGGAGAACGCACAGCATGCCTCAGGCTAGTGCAACGTCATGCCGCCTCTGCCGCGCAGGCTCACCCCACATCCGTACCCGTCCCTCCCTGCTTTCCTGAGTGAGCCAGAGCCCCCGAATCAGTGGCTGCTTTAACCCCATCCTGTCTGAGCGAAGAACAGATGCCCTCAGGCGATCTACACGCAGAAGCGAGGCCAAATCCAAAGCTGAACCCGGGAAGCTGTGCGAGCAAAGAAAAAAAAGAGAAATTTCTCCCAGCAGCCTCAGGAGCAGCGGATTAAATCTCCACAATCAACTTGATGTACCCTGCATCTGTGGAATGCCTGAATAGACAACAAATTATCCCAAATTGAGAAGGTGAACTTTGGGAGCAAGATATATTATTTTATTCCCCTTTTCCTCTTTTTGTGAGTGTATATATGTATGCTTCTGTGCGAGATTTTGCCTGTATATCTTTGCTTTCACCATTTGTCCTAGGATTCTGTCCATCCATTTTTTTTCCTTTTTACTTAAAAAAATTTTATTCTTAATAATTTTTTTTTATTTTAATTATTTTATTTTATCTTTATTTTATTTTATCCTCTTTCTTTCCTTTCTTTCTTTCTTTTGTTTTCTTCCTTCCTTCCTTCCTTTCTTTCTTCTTTTTTCTCCCTTTTATTCTAAGCCATGTGGATGACAGGCTTTTGGTGCTCCAGCTAGGAGTCAGTGCTGTGCCTCTGAGGTGGGACAGCCAACTTCAGGACACTGATCCACAAGAGACCTCCCAGCCCCACGTAATATCAAATGGCAAAAACCTCCCAGAGATCACCATCTCAACACCAAGACCCAGCTTCACTCAACGACCAGCAAGCTACAGTGCTGGACACCCTATGCCAAACAACTAGCAAGACAAGAACATTGCCCCATCCATTAGCAAAGAGGCTGCTTAAAATCATAATAAGGCCACAGACACCCCAAAACACACCACCAGATGTTGACCTGCCCATCAGAAAGACAAGATCCAGCCTCATCCACCAGAACACAGGCACTACTCCCCTGCACCTGGAAGCCTACACAAGCCACTGAACCAACCTTAGCCACTGGGGGCAGACACCAAAATCAACAGGAACTACGAACCTGCAGCCTGTGAAAAGAAGACTCCAAATACAGTAAGTTAGGCAAAATGAGAAGACAGAAAAACACAGAGCAGATGAAGAAGCAAGGTAAAAACCCACCAGGCCTAACAAATGAAGAGGAAATAGGCAGTCTACCTGAAAAAGAATTCAGAGTAATGATAGAAAAGACGATCCAAAATCTTAGAAAAAGAATAGAAAAAATACAAGAAAAATTTAACTAGGACCTAGAAGAATTAAAGAGGAAATGGATCGATCCAAGAAGATATAACAATTATAAATATTTATGCAGTCAACATAGAAGCACCTCAATACATAAGGCAAACACTAACAGCCATAAAAGGGGAAATGGGCAGTAACACAATCATAGTAAGGTACTTAACACCCCACTTTCACCAGTGGACATATCAACCAAAATGTAAATAAATAAGTTATAAGACACTGATGAACGAAATTAAAGATGACACAAACAGATGGAGATATATACCATGTTCTTGGATTGGAAGAATCAACATTGTGAAAATGACTCTACTACCCAAAGCAATCTACAGATTCAATGCATTCCCTATCAAACCACCACTGGCATTTTTCACAGAACTAGAACAAAAAGTTTCACAATTTATATAGAAAAACAAAAGTCCCCGAATAGCCAAAGCAATCTTGAGAAAGAAAAAAGCAGCTGGAGGAAGCAGGCTCTCTGCCTTCAGACTATACTACAAAACTACAGTAATGAAGACAGTATGGCACTGGCAGAAAAACAGAAATATAGATCAATGGAACAGGACAGAAAACCCAGAAATAAACCCATGCATATATGGCCACCTTATCTTTGATAAAGGAGGCAAGAATATACAGTGGAGAAAACACAGCCTCTTCAATATGTGGTGCTGGCTGGGAAAACTGGACAGGTACATGTAAAAGTATGAAATTAGAACACTCCCTTACACCAAACACAAAAATAAACTCAAAATGGATTAAAGACCTAAATGTAAGCCAGACACTATCAAACTCTTAGAGGAAAACATAGGCAGAACACTCTATGACATAAATCACAGCAAGATCCTTTTTGACCCACCTAGAAAAATGGAAATAAAAACAGAAATAAACAAATGGGACCTAATGAAACTTCAAAGCTTTTGCACAGCAAAGGAAACCATAAACAAGACCAAAAGACAACCTTCAGAATGGGAGAAAATATTTGCAAATGAAGCAACTGACAAAGGATTCATCTCTAAAATTTACAAGCAGCTCATGCAGCTCAATAACAAAAAAACAAACAACCCAATCCAAAAACGGGCAGAAGTTATAGACATTTCTCCAAAGAAGATATACAGATTGCCAGCAAACACATGAAAGAATGCTCAACATCATTAATCATTAGAGAAATCCAAATCAAAAGTACAAAGAGATATCATCTCACGCTGCTCAGAATGGCCATCATCAAAAATCTACAAACAATAAATGCTGGAGAGGGTGTGGAGAAAAGGGAACCCTCTTGCACTGTTGGTGGGAATGTAAATTGATACAGCCACTATGGAGAACAGTATGGATCTTCCTTAATAAACTAAAAATAGAACTACCATACGACCCAGCAATCCCACTACCGGGCATATACCCTGCAAAATCCCATAATTCAAAAAGAGTTATGCACCAAATTGTTCACTGCAGCTCTATTTACAATAGCCAGGACATGGAAGCAACCTAAGTGTCCATCAACAGATGAATGGATAAAGAACATGTGGCACATATTTACAATGGAATATTACTCGGCCATAAAAAGAAACGCAATTGAGTTATTTGTAGTGAGGTGGATGGACGTAGAGTCTGTCATACAGAGTAAAGTAAGAAAGAGAAAAACAAATATTGTATGCTAACACGTATATATGGAATCTAAGAAAAAAAAAAGTTCATGAAGAACCTAGGAGTAAGATGGGAATAAAGACACTGACCTACTAGAGCACGGACTTGAGGATATGGGGGGAAGGGTAAGCTGTGACAAAGTGATAAGAGGCAAGAGATATGGGAACATATGTATATGTATAACTGATTCACTTTGTTATAAAGCAAAAAATAACACCATTGTAAAGTAATTATGCTCCAATAAAGATGTTAAAAAAAAATTCTTGCAACTTTTTCTGTTAGTTTGAAATTGTTTTCAAATAAACAGCTATACTTTAAAAAATATTTAAAAATCTAAACAAAATTCTGTATTAAATTGTATTTATATCAGCAGTACATTTCAATTGTTTGGAAACACTATTAAGTGTATTTGTGTACACACACATAAAAGTTAAACCTCTCCAAAAATTAGTGTGGATTATCAGAACATTCCATTCTACATATATGCTAGATAAGAAAACGATCCTTCTGGAGCTCCCTGGTGGCCTTGTGGTTAGGATTCTGGGCCTTCACTGCCCTGGTCTATGTTCAATCCCTGGTGAGGGAACATTCCCGCAAGCTGTGTGGCATGGCCAAAAAAAAAAAGGTGCTTCTATTTGTTTATTTGTTTTGAGAGAATTCAGGAAAAGTTACCACAAATATGAGACTTTGGTATATTGATTATTTTGAGCTTGAAGACACTTGGGAAAACAGCAGAAAGAGACTTTCTCTGACTCCTCCTACCTGCCTAATGACAGAGCCTCCAAAATGAACTCAACTATCATAGACATCCTCCTTGGGAGTTTCATCAACATGGAAGGTTGCCTCTTATCACAGGAGAGGACACTAGAAGTCCACATCACACTCAGACAACTTTGTCACAAACTATCATACCTCCCATCCATTCTCCTAAAGGCCCATTCATCTTTCCTAAAAATCATTCCCTCAACCCTAAGTTGCCTACATCCCCTCTTCCTTTTCCCCTATTTAGGTGATATATAAGCTCCCAAATAGCACCAGTTTTGGAGTATCCACTTTTGTTTTCCTATATACCCTCATGCACATAATTTTTAAAATTAATAAATTGGGGGGTTCCAGCTCGGGGAGTGACACAGGATGATCCTGAGCTCATCTCCTCCCATGGACACACTGAGTCTACAGCTACGTATGGATCAACTTTCTCTTTAAAAAAACTAAAGCCTGGTTGAATGACAACTACATATCAAGCAAACAAGAAGAAAACGACACTGATGCAGGTAGGAGAGACAGGACCACAATCTCACCATAAACCCCACCCCTGGCACAGTGACCCACAACTGGAGGGAACTCATAACCTGGAGCTTCTCTCTGAGGAGCAAAGGGTTCAAAGCCCACATTGGTCATCCCAACTTTTAGAACACACACTTGAGAGATGAGCCCTCAAAATATCTAACTTTATAAACCAACACGGCATGTGTCCCAAGACCCATAAGTCTGAAGCAATCTGAGAAAATGCTCTGAAAGGACTTGCACATGTGGACTCACCCATTTCAGGGCCCAGCTCAGAGGCAGCCAATTGTGCCCAGGCTTAAAGTGAAGGAGATTCACCTGCTTATATTAAAGCACTGGACTGAAGGGCAGGCATCTAATTTAACACACATTTAAAAGCCTGCTGGAACACTACCCAGGGACAGAAATTGGTGGGCACCATCTTTGCCATGGTTCAGAGCACTCATAACTCCTGCAAGGGAGCTTTTACATGCATCTGGTGACCCAAATTTTACGGCTCCCACCTAGGGAGCGCCTCTTGATTGCCTGGCACTGGAGGCCAGGGGAGTTTGCATTCCTGGTTCCCTGGGACTACAATAACCTGTAATAATTAATGTTACCCAGAAAGGACCTCATATCCCTTTTGGGGGCCTCCATTTTTGTGACTGCTTCAAGGGGACACCTCTGTATCACCTGGTTCTTATGGCCAGTGAGGCTTAAGTCCATGGGACTGTAACCAACTAAGAGAAAGTTTTTAAACAGCCACCATCCTCAGGGCAAAGCAAGAGGCAACAGAGCTAGAAGCTCAGTCTTTCTGTGAGGTGGCATATTAGCTAGCCAATCATCATGACTGTGGACTGAGAGACAGGCTTCTAATTAAACATGCATCTAGGGACTGACTGTAATCCTTTTCAGACATCTTGGGAGGGTGGGCACTATCTTTGTGCTCAACCTCCACAGTGCTCCAGAGTACCAGTGTCTCCTGTAGGAGAGTTTTACATGCTTCTGGTATCTTTTTTATGTCTGAAGCCCTGGTTCATGCAGCTGCCTTTCAGGGGACGGCCCTTGATCTCCTGGCTTTGATGACTGAGGGCTTGTATTCCTGGATCCCACAGAATTGTGGCAATCAGAGAAAAGGTTCTTCACAGGCTACCAACCCCAGGGCTCCACACATAAAGCAGATTGAGGCACCTACCCACAGACCCATCCAGTCTTTCTGTGAAGAAGGCCTTTTGCTTGTCCTGGAGCTTCAGCCTTAGGGACAGGTTTCATGTTTCGCACATATTTAGTGTCTTATGGAGCTGCTCGCAAGGAAAATAAGCTGTGGACACCATCTTGCTGCTCTCTCTCTGCCTTGTTCCATGTTGCTGGTATCATCCAGAAAAGAACTTACACACTCATCAGGAGCTCCAATTTTTGTGACTGACCCCCAGAGTCACCTCCAGATCACCTGTCTCTGGTGGACAGTGGGGAATCATGATGAAATAGAAAATCTGAACAGACCAATTCCAAGTAAGGTCATAGAATCAGTAGCCAAAAACCTACCAAGAAACAAAAGTACAGGATCAGATAGCTATACTGGTGCATTCTGCCAAACATTTAAAGACAAATTAATAACCATCTTTCTCAAACTCTTCCCAAAAAAAGAAGAGGAGGGAACTCTTCCAAACTCATTTTATAAGGCCCATATTAGCATGATAACAAAGCCAGACAAGAATGCCACAAGAAAAGAAAATTACAGGCCAGTACCCCTGATGAACATAAATGCACAAATTCTCAACAAAACGTTAGCAAACCAAATTCAACAATGCATTTAAAGGATCATATACCATGATCAAGTGGAATTTATTCCAGAGATGCAAGGAAGTTTTAACATTCACAAATCAGTCAGTGTGATACACAACATTAACAAAATGAAGAATAAAAATCATATGACCATCACAATAGACCACGAAAGGTATTCAACAAAATTCAACATCCAGTTATTATAAAAACTCTCAACAAATCAGATACTGAGGGAACACACCTCAACATAATAAAGATCATATATGATAACCCCACAACTAAAAATCATATTCAACTGTGAAAAGCTGAAAGCTTTTCCTCTAATATCAGGAATAAGACAAGGATGCCCACTCTCACTACTTTAATCCAACATAGTATTAGAAGTCTTAGTCAAAGCAACTAGGCAAGAGAAAGAAATAAGAACCACCTAAAGAGGAAAGGAACAAGTAAAATTCACTATTTCCAGATGACTGATATTATATATGGAAAACCCTAAAGACTCCAGCAAAAAACTGCTAGAACAAACCAATTCAATAATGTTGCAGGATCCAAAAACAATACTCAAAAATATGTTGAGTTCCTACACATTAATAATAAACTAAGAGAAATTAAGTAAACAATCCCATTCAAAATTGCATTACAAATAATGAAAACCTAGGAATAAGTTTAACCAAGGAGGTGACAGATCAGTATATTGAAAACTATGACATTAAGGAAAGAAATTGAACAAAACAGAAGTAAATGGAAAGACATTCCATGCTCACAGATTGGAAGAATTAATATTGTTAAAATGTCCATACTACCCAAAGCAATCTATGGATTAAATGCAATTCCTATCAAAAATCCAATGTTGTTTTTCATAAAAATAGAACAATCCTAAAATTTGTGTGTAACCACATATAAGAGACCCCAAATAGTAAAAGCAATCTTGAGAAAGAATGACAAAGCTAGAGTCATCATGCAACCTGATTTTAAGCTATATTACAATGATAGAATAATTTTAAAAAGATAGTATTGGCATAAAAATAGACACATAGATCAACTGAACAGAATAGAAAGCTCAAATAAACCCATGCATATATGGTTAATTAATTTATGACAAAGGAACCAAGAATATACAATGGGGAAAGAACAGTCTCTTCAATAAATGGCATTGGGATAACTGCACAGCCACAAACAAAAGAATGAAACTGGACAATGATCTTAAACCACACACAAAAACTAATTCAAAATGGATTTAAGACTTGAATGTAAGACATGAAACCATAAAATTCCTAGAAGGAAACATAGGTGATAAGCTCCTTGACAGAGATCTTGGTAATGACTTTTTCTTTAAATCTGATAACAAAAGCAAAAGCACCAAAGACAAAAATTAAAAAAGAGGATGACATCAAAAAGCTTCTGCACAACAAAGAAAATCACCAACTAAATGAAACTCCAACCTACTGAATGGAGAAAAGTTTTTTCAAATAACATATCTAATAAAGGGGCATTATCCAAGATATATAAAGAACTCTATAACTCAACAGCAAAAGAATCCATTAAAAATGGGCAGAAGATCTGAATAGACATTTTTCCAAAGTATACATACAGATGGCCAGCAGGTACAGAAAAAGTTCCTCTATACCATTAATCATCAGAGAAATGCAAATCAAAACCACAATGAGATATTATTCATACCTGTTAGGATGACTACTTATCTAAAAGACAAGAAATAACAGGTACTAGAGAGGATGTGGAAAAAAAGGAACCCTATGTACTGTATGTGGGAAAGTAAACTGGTGCAGCAATGAAAAACAATATGGAAGTTCCTCCAAAAAATAAAAGTAGAACTACCATATGATCTAGCAACTCCACTTCTGGGTATTTATCCAACAAAAATGAAAACACTAACTCAAAAAGATATATGCACCCCCATATTCATTGAAATATTATTTACAATAGCCAAGATATGTAAATAACCTAACTGTCCATTGATGAATGAATGAGTAAAGAAACTGTGACATATACATACACACACACACACACACACACACTCCATAATGGAATATTATTGAGTCATAAAAAATAATGAAATCGTGCCATTTGCAACAACATGTATAGACCTCAAGGGCTTTACACTAAGTGAAATAAGTCAAACTGAGAAAGAAAAATACTGTAAAATTTTTCTTATATGTAAAATCTAAAAATCAAAAAAAATTTTAAAAACAAAAAGGGGCTTCCCTGGTGGCGCAGTGGTTGAGAGTCCGCCTGCTGATGCAGGGGACATGGGTTCGTGCCCCGGTCTGGGAGCAACCCACGTGGCTGGGCCTATGAGCCGTGGCCGCTAAGCCTGCGGGTCCGGAGCCTGTGCTCCGCAACGGGAGAGGCCACAACAGTGAGAGGCCCATGTACTGCAAAAAAAAAAAAGCTCATAGATACAGAGAACAAATTGTTGATTACCTGAGGTGGGAGGGGTTGTGATGTCAGAGAAATGGGGGATAAAATGCTTTTGTTTTCTTTTTCAGTTTAAATAGATTGAATTTTTTTTAATTTATAAATTTGTATACCTTTTTTCCTGTTACTTTGTCTGTTGTCAGTTTATTTCATAGACCCATAGAAGCTATGAAGATAAAAAAAATATATTCTTCCCTATAGTGTCATTAGATATATACAATTAAAAAATTATTCAAACTATGAAAGTAAAAATATTAACAAAACAATAAAGACAGATTGTCATGAATATACTCACCAAATCTTTATGGGACTTGTAGTGAAGTGATCATTCAAATTCTGACAATTATTAGTTATGTAACCATGGACAAGGTGCTTAACTTCTCTATTAAAGAAATATATTTCTTAAAAACTTTGCACATAAGTCCAGAAATGTTAGTTTTCTACTTTTCTCTTCTCTTTTAGAATCCATAGGTTCTTAGGATAAGCAATATGCACTCAATGCTGAGAAGTACTTCATAAAGCACAATTATTTTTCTTTAACACAGTCTAATTGCAAATAAATAGAAATCCAAGTAAAAACTGCCCCTCACAAAAAAAAATAGAAATTCCAATAGTCAGTCAAAAAATACAGATACACACACACACACACACACACACACACACACACACACACACACACGAAGTAAAACACTACAGATTCTACCTTGTCTGAGAGCTACTCAAGTGGATTAAAACACTTTAAGTGGATAAAAGAAAAGTCTAGATATAAAGCTAGTGATCTGAGACTCCTCCCTGAAACATAAAATACTCTATGTACTTTTATTTTCTCTATCTTTTTATTAATGAATTCTATTTATCTTAAGTTTAAATATGGTCCTTTTTCAGTATGAAATAGAAATGTTTTTTAAAAAGCTGAATTGATTACCTGAATTCAGGAAATTAATTTTTTTCATTTGTCAGCATTACAATATCAAATTAATAAATAAAATAATTCTTCTGGGTAATAATATCTTTGTTTTACAAAAGTTTAAAAAATGGATTGGATATTTGGTGGTTAAAACTAAGCTAACAGCGTTTTACCCTTTATCTTCAAAAATAGTAATGTGCAAACCCCATAATTATCGTGAACCCTTGTTATAAATTAACTTGTCAAGGTAGATCTTGCTATTATCTTTTATTGTTATTTTTTAACACATTTATTATTGTTATAAATTACATATTTATTGTTTAATTTAAAATTAATCTCATGGAATTTGTACATTTCTGAAAACATTTGAATTCTGGCAATATCTGGGGTCTAATCATGAATATTTTTGGTATGAATTTCCCACTTTATCATCTGCTCAATACATACTGGCAAACTCTGTGCCATGTTTATATAATGTATTTAGAAATTATACACTTTTTGTGAATTTTTTAAGCTAAATTTTATTCACTACTTATGACACACCAGGCTATACTCTAAATGCATGTATTGAGGAAAATCTTTTATATAGACCTTTGATATAAGATTATATTTTTATTCCCATTTTACAAATGAAGAAATCCAGCATAGATCAGAGAAATCTCACAGAACATGGTTTGAGCCCAAGCAGACTAGATTTAGAATCCATTTTCTTAATCCATTTGCTATACTCTAGCTGCCCCTAAATATATTAAGAATATATAGTGTCATGGGCTGAGTTGTGCTCCCCCCAAATTCTAAAGTCTTAACTTCAGTACCTCAGAATCATAATTATATTTGGAGATAGAGGAGGCCTTTAAGGAGATCAGTTAAAATGATGTCATATGGGTGGGCCCTAATCCAATGTGACTGGAGTTCTTATAAAGAAATTAGGACACAGACAAGACAGATCATGTGAGGACACAGCAAGAAGGCAGGCAACCACAAGTCAAGGGGAGAGGCCTCAGAAAAAACTAAACTTGTTCACATCCTGATCTTGGACTACTAGTCTCCAGAACCGTGAAAAAATAAATTTCTGTAGTTTAAGCCACCCAATCTGTAGTATTTTGTTATGGCAGCACTAGCAAACTATTGTATATAGTCACCTATAGTCCTAACTGATAAAAAGTTTACATTAACAACAATATCCCCCACATCTTCATTTCTTCAGTCCACGACAACCAGAATCATTTTACCTCTCAAGCTGTGTGCCCTTGTGTAAAAAGCATATGAATTCTCTAAGTCTCATTTTATCTATTCAATAGGAATGATAATTAAACCCCAAACTAGAAATGTTGTGAAAAATGAGATAAGGTATGTAAAACTTTTAGCATATAGCATATCAGATAGTAAATGTACAATATATGTTGTCATTTTTCTTATCATTTATTATAAAATAAACAGTTTCACAGTATCAGAATAACTTGTTTCCTAACCAGATTTAATCAATAAATGCAAATTCACAAATAAATTCATATGGGTTTAATCTCTATATTTAGGGCCTATTTTTGTTTTTTTCCTAGTATTTTCCATGTTTTTTCTACTTTTAAAACTTTTCTCCATGTGAAGTTGAAAAAAATCAGCATTAAGAAGAATGTTGTCTTCCTATATACTAACAACAAAAAATCAGAAAGATAAATTAAGGTAACACTCCCATTTACTAATGCAACAAAAAGAATTAAAGTACCTAGGAATAAACCTAAGGAGGCAAAAGACCTGTACTCAGAAAACTATAAGACACTGATGAAAGAAATCAAAGATGATACAAATAGATGGAGAGATATACCATGTTTTTGGATTCGAAGAATCAACATTGTGAAAATGACTATACTACCCCAAGCAATCTACTGATTCAATGCAATCCCTATCAAACTACCAATGGCATTTTTCACATAACTAGAACAAAAAAATTTACAATTTGTATGGAAACACGAAAAGACCCCGAATAGCCAAGGCAATCTTGAGGAAGAAAAACAGAGCTGGAAGGAAGCAGGCTCCCAGACTTCAGACTATACCACAAAGCTATAGTAATCAAGACAGTATGGTACTGGAACAAAAACAGAAATATAGATCAATGTAACATGATAGAAAGCCCAGAGATAAACCCATGCACATATGGTTGTCTTATCTTTGACAAAGGAGGCAAAACTATACAATGGAGAAAAGACAGCCTCTTCAATAAGTGGTGCTGGGAAAACTGTACAGCTACATGTAAAAGAATGAAATTAGAACACTCCCTAACACCACACACAAAAGTAAACTCAAAATGGATTAAAGACCTAAATGTAAAGCCAGACACTATAAAACTCTTAGAGGAAAACATAGGCAGAACACTCTATGACATAAATCACAGCAAGATCCTTTTTGACCCACCTCCTAGAGAAAGGGAAATAAAAACAAAGAAAAACAAATGGGACTTAATGAAACTTAAAAGCTTCTGCACAGCAAAGGAAACCATAAACAAGATAAAAAGACAACCCTCAGAATGGGAGAAAATATTTGCAAATGAAGCAACTGACAAAGGATTCATCTCCAAAATATACAAGCAGCTCATGCAGCTCAATATCAAAAAAAAAACCCAATCCAAAAATGGGCAGAAGACTTAAATAGACATTTCTCCAAAGAAGATATATAGATTGCCAACAAACATATGAAAGGATGCTCAACATCACTAACCATTAGAGAATTGTAAATCAAAACCACAATGAGTCATCTCCTCACACCAGTCAGAACGGCCATCATCAAAAAAATCCACAAACAATAAATGCTGGAGAGGATGTGGAGAAAAGGGAGCCCTCCTGCACTGTTGGTGGGAATGTAAATTGATACAACCACTATGGAGAACATTATGGAGGTTCCTGAAAAAACTAAAAAAAGAACTAGCATATGACCCAGCAATCCCACTACTGGGCATATACCATAGGGAAAACCATAATTCAAAACGATACACGTACCACAGTGTTTACTGCAGCATTATTTACGACAGCCAGGACATGGAAGCAACCTAAATGTCCATTGACAGATGAATGGATAAAAAAGATACGGCACATATATACAATGGATTACTTCTCAGCCATAAAAAGTAACGAAATTGAATTATTTGTAATGAGGTGGATGAACCTCGAGTCTGTCATAATGAGTGAAGTAAGTCAGAAAAGCAAATACCATATGCTAACCCATATACATGGAATCTAAAAAAAATGGTTCTGATGAACCTAGGGGCAGGACAGAAATAAAGACACAGATGTAGAGAATGTACTTGAGGACACAGGGGGAGAGGGAAGGGTAAGCTGGGACAAAGTAAGAGAGTAGCATTGACATATATACCCTACCAAATGTAAAACAGATAGCTAGTGGAAAGCAGCTGCATAGCACAGGGAGATCAGCTCGGTGCTTTGTGACCACCTAGAGGGGTGGGATAGGGCGGGTGGCAGACAGGCTCAAGAGGGAGGGGGTATGGGGATATATGTATACATATAGCTGATTCACTTTGTTGTACAAGAGAAACTAACACAACATTGTAAAGCAATTATACTCCAATAAAGATATAAAAAAAAGAAGAATGTCATTAAGAATACTGGACTACATTCCACATAATAGATAAACTGAGAAATGGATGATATTAATGGATTAGTAGAGAGCATATGTCTTTCGTCTCAACAAATTAAAGAATTAGAAATCACTTCCCTCTAAAAAACAGTATTGTCCACATATGGTGGAAATAAAAATGGCTCCAGATATTGTGTGGTTGACGCTAAATAACAAAAGTTAAACTATTTGATGTGGATCCAAGGAACACTCCCATTTTAGTAGTCTGGTAATTGTTAACATTCAACAATTAGAGTAGAAGACGCAATCCAGGATACTAGTTGGCTTTGCAATGCACACTATTTACATAGTCAAAATGATTAAAAAGCTCCTCAGTAGTTGTTATTTTTTAGAATCAACTTGTAGACAAAATATGGAAGGCTAAAATATAGATGCTGAAGAGAATATTAATATAAACAATGTTTAAAATATAAAATTAAAGGTGCAGATTATTGAAGTTGAAGGCAGAGGGAAGAGTACACATACCAATACCCTCATCTTCACAGAAAGAAGTCAGGAAATGCTGTTTAACTCTGAAGGAAGAAGATATAGATCTTTCTTTTCCTTTCTTTTCTTTCTTTTTTTAAGAACATCACATATATATAAAATTAGGTTCATGGCATAATATAAGCATCATTATGTCCAAAGTCCCTCTTTAATTTATTTTAATTGTATTTTATTTTTCTTTGTCCTCATCCTTTTCCAGTCATATTCCTCTCTTCTTTCATTCCTATCTCTAGAATACTGAATGCATAGTTTTTCAATCAATTTCATTGCCAATCAATATGCTTATTTAGTTGTAAATGTATCCTTGAAAATATACAGTGTTTTGTGAAATACATGTGTGCATGTGTGCTACTCATTGTGCTAAGTCTTCCATTATATGCTCATACTACATTTAATTTCTCAGTTTTCGTAGCAAGGGATGCCTTGGTTGCTTGTACTTCTTTGTTACAAAAACTAAAAGCATTTTAAACATTCTTATATAAGTCATCTATGCACGCTTGAAGTTTCTTTATAACCCATGTGTGAAAGAAACTTCCACCCAAGATTCCTTCCATCCTCTCCCCGCTCCTTCATATAGAATCACACTTCCTTTGTGGTCTGATGGCTCTGCCAGCATCCCTTTACTCACTCTCCATTTTCTCTCATAAGGATTTCTATTGATACACTTCTTCCATGGCTAATGCCATCTTGATGTTTTATCTTCAGAGGATATGGACTACACAATCTCTGATACAGTGCTTTCCTTTTTCTTATTTGATTAGTTGGTTCTAATTTCAAGCATTTCTGTGACTCATTTTTAAAATCTTTTTCATTTCTCTCATTCAATTCTTACTCTTTTCGCTCATGTTTTAACTTTTTCTACTATATATCCTTCAATATATCAACTGTTATTACTTCAAAGCCCCTGTCTGATGGTTCCAATTTATGGACCCTCAGTCTCTGGTATGGTTCTACTGATTGATTTATTGCTTAATAATGAATTAGTTGACGATTTTTTCCTATTTTGTAATGCTACACCAGCAGCAGGCAATCTCTGCTTGGAACCAATGAAGGATCCTCAATATTAGTGGGTTTCCTTCCCTTTCTCTAGTATCAGTGCAAGAGGGATGGGGAAAGGCCTTCTCTTCCCAAGCAGCTGCCAAGATTTTCTTGGGTCAGAAGTACTGGGGAGGTGGGGGTGGTTCTAGCTTTTCCATCAGTGCTAGAGGGCTTCTGCTTTTATCCTTTTTCCAGTGGTAGTGGATGCTGTTCTGGGGCCATGGTGTGAAAGACTTTTCTCCTTTTCCCCCAAGGATAAGTCAGCTTTTGCTTTGCAGAAGAGAAATTCCAATACATAGGTATTATATTATTCAGTCCTGTCCCCCAGCATCAGCCAATTACCACCTGCATGCCTGCATGCACAGATTTACTTTGCACCTGCGTTCATGTCTAACACTTCTTCCTCCCACAATCTGCCCTATGTGTAATATTCAGTATACCCTATATCTCCTCCTCTGCTTGTTACCTTGTGGAATTCAGTTCATCTGCTTGCCTTACAACTTCAGCCTTACAAAACCTCTAATGGGTAAAAAAAAGTTATA
Organism: Neophocaena asiaeorientalis asiaeorientalis; assembly: GCF_003031525.2. Taxonomy (NCBI): domain Eukaryota; kingdom Metazoa; phylum Chordata; class Mammalia; order Artiodactyla; family Phocoenidae; genus Neophocaena; species Neophocaena asiaeorientalis. Next base: position 12,721,596 of record NW_020185337.1, on the reverse strand, counting down.
ATTTTATAATTTATATGGCTTTTTTCCTGATGTGGGAGCAACATCCTCCTCTTGCGGCTTTCTAAGTAGAAGCAGGACTCAAACTTATTTTGATATTGCAAACTCTGTAATTCACTGTCTCCCAATTGAACTAAGATGATGAAAGCTCATAACGAAATGGATCTTGATGATTATTTATGCTTTTAAACAAATATTTGCATGAGGAACTTAAAAGCCTCTTGGGAATGCATTTCTACCAAGAAAAGAGAGTAAAGAAGACACATCTGACCTAGTAATAAAACTTCAATCATCATAGGCAGAAGACAACAAGAGTTTAGCACAGTGTTTGTAACTCAAATTATCTTTAGGCTCACTCCCTCATGGGGGATGTGTGGTTCCTTCAAAACCCTGGTCCAAGATTACACTGAAGGACACAAGCACAAGCTATTAATTACATATTTAAATTAATTAAATTAATTGACATAAGTAAAAACCCAAACATCAACAACTCTGATATTTTTCACCTTCTCCTGATGTTAAAAGTAGTAGCTATACTATTTGTAATGAGGTGGATAGACTTAGAGTCTGTCATACAGAGTGAAGTAAGTCAGAAAGAGAGAGACAAATACCGTATGCTAACACATATATATGGAATTTAAGAAAAAAAAAGTCATGAAGAGCCTAGGGATAAGACAGGAATAAAGACACAGACCTACTAGAGAATGCACTTGAGGATATGGGGAGGGGGACGGGTAAGCTGTGACAAAGCGAAAGAGAGGCATGGACATATATACACTATCAAACGTAAGGTAGATAGCTAGTGGGAAGCAGCCGCATAGCACAGGGATATCGGTTCGGTGCTTTGTGACCGCCTGGAGGGGTGGGATAGGGAGGGTGGGAGGGAGGGAGACGCAAGAGGGAAGAGATATGGGAACATATGTATATATATAACTGATTCCTTTTGTTGTAAAGCAGAAACTAACACACCATTGTAAAACAATTATACTCCAATAAAGATGTTAAAATAAATAAATAAATAAAAGTAGTAGCTATAAAGCTCTTGTAGGGGAGAAAAACTTTTCCTTCTTCTCTTCTATGTTTTTTGGCTGGCCTAATAATTAAATTGACATCAGGTAGATTAACAGGAGAAAAACAAATTTTATTTTGTACATACGGGAGTTCATAAAAATATGATATACAAAGACATGACCAAAGCGGGCAGCTTTTATACCTTTCAGACAAAGAAATAAATTTGTGAAGAATTAATAAGACAAAGGGGTTGGGGCTTGGGATAGAAAATTAGTGAAGAACTAACAAGGTCTGTTTATACAAGTTTCTCAGCCCTGAATTCCCTAATTCTGGTGGTAAGGATACCTTCTACCCTCCTGGTACAAGAAGGGTACCTTTCATGGGGGATTTATTTATTGCTTTCAGGGCAACAAAGGAGGGTCAGAGTACCCTTGAACTGGCTGTTTCTTAAGTAACTTTAATTCTAAATAATTAATATGCCAAAGTGGCATATTTGGGGGTGGTGTATTCTGCTCCCCTTCCCTCTATATAGCTATATATAGCTTTATATCATATATAACTCTATATGATATTTTTACCTTCCATCCAATTGATCAAAATTGTGTACTGAATAATGAATACATTAACTAATCTGTATGTCCCCTAGTCATCCCCCTCAGATGAATACAGACCACATTGCTCTGAGACAACTCCCTCTTGATTTAGTTCTTAGATGACATCTCTTATATGTACAGCACATTACAGCACAATACACCTCTTAAGCGCCATAATACACGCACACTACACACTCATGAATTCTTGTTCTTCATGTGCCTATGACTGTTGTTTCTCTTTCCCCATGATCAACCACAATAACTAATTTTTGTTTACTTTCTCATTTCACCCATTCTTATGATTCTTAACAAAGGACAAGGAGAAATGGTATGTGTATTTATAGTGGGCGTACATGACAGTAGTTACCAATAAAAGCCAAATATTTCACAGAAGTTTTTCTAAGATATTGCAGTATAAGCACTAAGGCTTTTGGTACCCCTGAGGATAAAAACAACACTCAAGCAGAGAGAGGAAAACTGCCAGCTTCTATAAGTTTCACACATTGACTTTATCAAAGAAAGGTCTTTAAAAAGCACAAACAAAAGTGGATACTGACAGTAGCAATGGTGATACCCAGAGGGAGGCAATAACGGTGATGCCTGACAGTAAATAGCTTAGTGGGAGAGACAGAATCCACTAGAATGGCCTCAAAGATGAGCATTTAAGGGAGGAGCAGCTGATACTAGAGGAGGCCAGAGTACTGAGGATAGATAGTTGACTGATAATTTCTGTTCACATCCAAAACATGCCCAGGGAATGCATAGAATTAATTAGGATGGGGAGACTTTTGAGGGTATTGAAGTCATAATAGAAATTGGAGAAATTACCGAGAAATATCAATTTACAAATGGTTAAAACAAGAGGTATAATTAGGACATTAACTAAGTTATATTAACTATAAGCTCTTTCTTCTTGCTACAACTTAATCCTGTTAGTGGTGGTAAGAGAAAATATTTTCACTGTCTGTATTTTTCAATAGCATTGCTCTTCTTTATAACTGTTCTTTCTTTCCAACATAGTACTCACTGCTTGTGATAAAAATAATATTACTATTTTTATAGAAGTAAACATGTTAGAGCTGGAAGGGATCTTGGATATCATCTCATGTCATCACCTCATATTATAAAGAGATAATTTTAGTTAGTATGTTATCCAAATCACCTATCTGGTAGCTGAGCAAGAATGAGTAATTCAGAAAGTCATACTGTCCACGTGCTGTGTTTCTTATGACACTAAACTGCAATATTTAGAATACTGCACCATTTTAGAATACCTATTTTTGACATGAGGAAACTGTTTCAGAATCTAAATTTTACATAAAAAATCATAAAAATTAAATTGTAGAAAAATCAAGGAACCAAAAAAAAAAAGGGAGGGGGGTATAAGAAAATTTAAATCCACATCTCCATAGACAGAACGTACAAAGGAAATGTTTGAGAACCAGTACCATGATTCCTGAACTCCATTACACAGGCCTACAAACTTCACCACAAGCTATCCTTGGTCTCCAGCCCAGATGACAGATCTTGGTACTTCTCAGCCTCCACAGTTGTGTGTACCAGTACCTTGTAATAAATCTCTTCATATCTAAATGTATGTGTATATATTACATATATATATATTTATATATTTATATATACTTATATATATAAAACCACCTATTGGTTGTGTTTCTCTGGGAAAGTCTGACTAATGCACACTGGAAAAAAAAAAGCACAACAAAACAAAACTGCAACAAACATTTGAGAATCTTGACACAGAGCTATTAAAACCCTGAATCAGCCCTTCATTTCATTATCTTTTCTATTATCTTTTTAGTCTCTTTTCATTTATTTGTTTTAATCTTTGTTATTTCCTTCCTTCTACTAACTTTGGGCTCATTTGTTCTTCTTTTTCTAGTCCATTGAGGTGCAGTTAGGTTATTTGATTTGGGACTTTTCTTGTTTCTTGAGGTAGGCGTTTATCACTATTAACTTCCATCTTAGAACTGCTTTTGCCCCATGAATTTTGATACTTTACATTTTCATGTTCATTTGTCTCAAGGCATTTCTTTGATTTCTGTTTTGATTTCTTCTTTGACCCACTGGTTGTTCAGTAGCATTTTGTTTAATCACCATATGTTTATAAATTTTCCAGTATTCTTTGTGCAATTAATTTCTAGTTTCATACCACTGTGGTTAGAAAAGATGCTTTATTTTTAATGATTTCAACCCAGTTGAATTTATTATGAAGTGTTTTGTGGCCTACCATGTTATCTATCCTAGAAAATGTTCCATATGCAGTTGAGAAAAATGTGTATTCTGTTGCTTTTGGATTTAATGTTCTGTAAATATCTAAGTCCATCTGTTCTAATGTGTTATTTAAGGTCTATGTTTGCTTATAGAGTTTCTGTCTAAATGATCCATCCATTGATATGAGTGTATTAAAGTTCCCTATTATTGTATTGCTCTCCCTTTAGGTCTGTTGATATTTGCTTTATATATTTAGGTGCCCCTAATTAGGTACACACATATTTACAGGTATCATACCTTCTTGTTAGACTGACCTGTTTATCATTATGTAGTGCCCTTCTTTGTCTCTTATTACAGTCTTTGTTTTAAAGTCTATTTTGTCTGATGTTAAGTATAGCTATTCCAGCTTTCTTTTGATTTGCATTTGCATGGAGTATCTTTTTCCATCCCTTCACTTTCAGTCTTGCATGTCTTTACATCCAAAGTGAGTCTCTTAAAGGCAGCATACAGATAAGTCTTGGGTTTTTTTCTTTTATTTTCAGCCACTCTGTCTTTTGATTGGCAAATTTAGTCTACTTATATTTAAAGTAATTATTGATAGGTATATGTTTATTGCCATTTTTTAAATTGTTTTCTGGCTGTTTTTGTAGTTCCTCTTGCTCCTTTCGTTTTCTCTTTCTCTCTTCCTTTGTGGTTTGATGGCTTTCTTCAGTGGTATGCTTACATTTCTTTCTTTTTATTGTTTGTGTATTTACCATAGGTTTTTGCTTCATGGTTCCCATGACGCTTACATGTAACAACTTACAACAGTCTATTTTAAGTTGATAAATTAATTTGAATCCCATTCTAAAGTTCAACATTTTTACTCCTGCCCTCACACTTTATGTTTTTAATGTCACATTTTAAGTATTTGTATCTTGTGTATCCCTTAACTAATTATTGTAATCATAGTTATTTTTTGCTACTTTTGTTTATTAACCTTCATACTAGCTTTACAAGTAATTAATCCACTACTTTTTCTTGATATTTACATTTCTAGTGAGATTTACTCTTTCATATGTGTTCTTGTCACTAATTAGTGTCTTTCCTTTCAACTTAAAGAAGTCCCATTAACATCTCTTTTAAGGAAATTTTAATGGAGATGAACTTTTCTTTAGCTCTTGCTTGTCTGTAAAACTCTTTCTCCCACCTTCAATTCTCAATGATAATTTTGCCAGGTATAGTATTCATAGTTGGAATTTTGTTTTCTTTCAGCACTTTGGATATACTGTGCCACTCCCTTCTGGCCCACAAAATTTGTACTGAAAAATCTTATAGTCTTAAGGGGTTGTCCTTGTATGCAACAAGCTGATTTCCCTTGCTGCTTTTAATATTCTCTCCTTGTCATTAACTTTTGATGTTTTAATTATAGCATATCTTGGTGTGAGTCACTTTGGGTTCATCTTTGGAACTCTCTGGGATTCTTGGAGGTTAGATGTCTGTGTCCTTCCCCAGGTTAGGGACGTTTTCAGCCATTATTTATTCAAATAAGATTTCTGTCCCTTTCTTTCTTCTCCTTTTGGGAGCTCTATAATGTGAATGTTAGTCTGGTTGATGTTCTCTCATAAGTCCCACAGACCACCTTCACTTTTTTTCATTCTTTTTGCTACTCTGATTGGGTGAGTTCCGCTGCTTTGTCTCTGATTTGACTGATCCTTTTCTCTGCTTCTTCTAATCTGCTGCTGAACCCCTCTAGTGTATTTTTCAGCTCTGTTACTGTGTCCTGCAGCATACTGCCCATCTCTTTATTGCAGTTCTCACTGTGTTCATCCATTCTTCTCCCCAGTTCAGTAAGCATCTTTATGACCATTATTTTGAACACTTTAGCAGGTAAGTTACTTATCTCCATTTCATTAATGTTTTCTTCTGATGTTTCATCATATTTTTCATTTGGAACATATTCCTCTCTTCTTTCATTTTGCTTGACTCTATGTGTTAGTTTCTATACAATAGCTGAAGCAACCACCTCCCCCAGTGGAGGGAGTGACCTCATGTTGGAAATGAACCTTGTTGTTTAATCCTACCTCAGGTCTCTGTCACCTCTCAAACCTCTGTGCTTGTCCAAGCGGCCTATTATATTTTTAATAGCTCCCAGTAGTTGATGATGTACCAAGAACTGTAAGTGTCCCAGAAGAGAGAATATCAACACTTACAGTCAGGCTGACTAGAAACAAGACCCTTAGGCAGCAGCTTTTAAAAGTATGTGAATATATACAGTGCTGTAAGACCACAAGTGTAAGCCCTACTGGCCACCAAACAGGTGATCTGGAGGTGATCCCTTGGCAGCTGTCACAAAAATTGGGGCTCCAAATGAGTGTATAAGTTCTTTTCTGGGAGGTATCGGTGAGCTGGAGCAAGACAGAAGGAGATGGTGTCCAGTTTATGTTCCTATTAGAGCAGCTGTATAGGCCACTAAATGTATGCTAAATCTGAAGCCTGCTCCTCAGGCCAAAGCAAAGAGGCCTCCTTCACAAAAAGACTTGGGGGAGTGCCTCCGTCCACTGTCTGTGCACTGCCCTGGGGTGGAAGCCTGCAGTAACTGTTTCTCTGATTGCCACAGTCCTATGGGATCCAAGAATACAAGTCCCTCTGGTCACCAGAGCCAGGTGATCACGAGGCATCCCCTGAGTGGCAGCTACATATAACAGGGTGCTAGACCTACAAACTAGGTTTCAGATGCATGTAAAGCTGCCTTCAGGAAATACTGGTGCTCTGGAGCATGACAGAGGATGAGTGCAAAGATAGTGCCCCCGCCTAAGTCTCTGGAAAGAATTACACTTAGCCTTTAGATACATGTTTAAGTAGAAGCCTGCCCCTCAGGCTGCAATCATAGTGATTAGCTAATAGGCCTCCTTCACAGAAAGACTGAACTCCTGGATCTGTTAACTCTTGATGTGCCCCAGTGGTGGTAGCTGTTTAAGGACTCCTTCCCTGTTGGTCACTGTCCTGTGGGACACATCCATGAGCAAACATAAGCCCCACTGGCCACCAAAGCCAGATGATGTAGAGGTGGGGATGTAGAAGTTGTGAAAAAGGTTCCAGTTCAAGATGGTGATATACGAAGATCCTTAACTCACCTCCTCCCACGGACACATTGAGTCTACAGATACAATATGGAACAATTTCCTCTGAAAAAAACCCTAAATACTGGCTAAGTGACAACTACACATCAGGCAAATGAGAAGAAAACCACATTGAAGCAGGCAAGAGAGGCTGGGACACAATCTCGCCATAAAACCCACCCCCAGTGCAATGGCCCACAGTCACGAGGGAACTTAGAATCCAGAACTTCTCCCTGAGGAAAGAAGGGCTTGAACTCTACTTCAGGCATCTCAACTTTAAAGACATGCACTGTGAGACAAGATGCTTATAGCCATGTCTGGCACCCAAATTTTTGTGACTGCTGCTAGGAATCCTGTTGTATTTTTAATTGACTTAAATTTCCCCAAATGTCTCTACTAGAGTAAAAAATTGATGTTAATGTACTAATCTTATTCTCCATTACCCTGATAAGGAGGATTTCAATCCTCTTTTAAGGTGTACTGCACATGCCATCTGCTACATGAAATCCAACTTGGACCTGCTTCTGCTCTTTGCTTCTCTCACCTCAGCTCACGTTTGTCTCCTCCAGTCAACTTCTCAAAGGCCCTTATTGCAGCATGCCATCCAGGCCACTATGTGACACTATTTCACCCTAGTTCCAGATGTTTTCCACTTCTGAGGTGGTCACTCTGCTGCTCTGAGCCAGCAAAATCACCACCTGCCCCTGCCACACTATGATTCCATCCAAGATACAGCTGGTAAATATTCTCAAACACTTATAAGGGTTGCTCAGCCATCTAATGGTGAAAGACAAGAAAAAGAAAAGAGAAGGAAAAGAAAAGGAAAGAAAGAAAAGTAAGGCCCCTATCCCTCTCTGTTATGCTATGCTAATATAGCATAGTTGTTTGTAGGATTTTTGTTTATTGTGAATAAAGCTGATATCAATATTCACATACAAATCTATGTAGAAATATCTTTTTACTTCTCTTGGAAAAATTCTTAGGAATGCGATAGTGCTTCATAAGGCAGATACACATTTAATATTTTAAGAAACTGTCCTAAAGTTTTATGAAGAGGTTATTCCACTTCTACATTTTGAAAAGTGGTATATGAGATTTTCAGTTGCTTCACACCCATTCCAGCACTTGGTACCGTCATTACTTATTTTAGCCACTTTAATGAATGGATAGTGATAACTTTTGTTGTTGTTTTGTTTTTTCTCTAAACATGGAGTTTACTGGTATCATTCAGTACAACTTTAGTCCTTCCTTTCCCAATCCCAGGCATGTTAACAGTCATTTAAAGATCATGCTACATTACTTTGGAGGAAAATACATCCACCTTAACATGTCTAAAGAAATGCTAGAAAATTTTATTCCTGATTTTTTTTTTTACTGCCTCAGCTACTGATTTCTAACACAGTGCATGTGGATCTAATGTCCATGTGAACGCACACCAACTAGTTACTGACTTTTTAAAGCAATTCCTTTGCAGATACCAAATGACACAGTCCTGGGCTGTGCAGAGAGGCCAAAGGGAATCCAACATGTTCCAGATTTTCTCCCTCTTGTGAGCCTGGTCTTTGATTAACAACTGCAAATGGCCTTATTCGAGAGAGAAAACACTCAAGAACACAAGCAAAGGGAAGTGGAAAGCTGGAAAAATGCAATGTCTGCTGAGCCCTGATGGCTCCGAGGTGACCAATACCGTGATATTATGGTTCAGAGGCTGACGTGGACCCCAGCCTGGGGGGATGCTGAAGGCAGATGAGAGAGAAATGGGTGTGACTGTATCACAGAGGCCTCCCTGGGACACACCATGGGTGTTGGTGGGGTTAGTTTCTGTAAAATTGGATCTGAATCTGTCTCATCCTGAGCTAAGGAAACAAGAATAACACAGTTTTCCTGTTTCTTGATTCCTCATACATGTGGGTTTAGAGTTGGGTGAAAGCCAACTTTTAAGTGAACACAGTAAGCTTTGTGATGGTGGTATATCAAAAAGGAAGAATGAAGGAATAAGCCTGCCTGAAACAGTGCGCAGGAGCATGGCCAGGAGAGCTCAGAACCGACTGTGACTCTTTCAGCCAGGAACCTACCCCTTCTACTCTTCCGTTTCCTAAACTGGCCCGTGGCTTTTGCTCGCCACTTTTCCATCAGACCACACTGCAGGAGTTGCAAGAAGCAAACTGAACATACATTTGCAGTCTATTACCTTGTGGGAGTATTGTGCCAATACATTTAAGTGATAAATAGGAGGCTGAGAATGTTCCAACAGGCTAAGACAGTCTCCCAAGGCACCTGGCAGCGTTCCCACACAGTAAGGGCCACCCACGTCGTCAAAGTTCCGCAATGGGGTCCAGGATGTGAAGGGCACCAAAGAAGTCCCTCTGCCCTTCAACTGGTTGAACACTCTGCTAGTTGCCACAGTTGTGATTCTTCGACTTCTGACCACCTGTTGGATGCTGTCTGCGACATTAACGGTGACTTCTTTTGCAGACGTCCGCTCTTTTAGCCTCTGTGGTCTGGAGGCCATTCTGTTTCTGAGTCAGGGGGTCTAAGCTGAGGCCCTGGGGATTTGGGCACTAGGTCCCACAGCTTATCTTCTCTGGGTTGGATATTCCACTTGGGGCTGTCGATCCGGGCACGCGATCTTCCAGCACACCTGCGTGCAGGCCGCCCGCCTCAGGGCCGCTGCCCCGGGCGGCACGTCCGAATCTGCGTAGGTGAGCCATGTGGACTCCATCCCGCGAGCCCAGCTCTCCTAGTAGCCGGGCTCAATGGCACCCGCCCGGTTCCCGCCGCTAACCCATTCTCCCGCGCTGCTGGCGCGCCCGGCAGCCGCTCGGTTCGCGGTTCCAGCGGCGGCTCAGCCCGGCCGGCGAGGAGGCGGCGGCGGCTGCATTGCGTGCCCCAACCCGCCTGCCAGCGCTGCAGCCACTTGCCCATTTCCCGCGGCGCCCGCCGCCTCCTCCGCCGCCGATAACTCTTTATGATTTACATAAATGACCTTTACGACCTTATGCTAAGTATCTTCTCATGAGCCTATTGGCCAAATATTTTCCTTTGTGAACTCTGTTCAAATCTTTATGTCTATTATCATTGGCTTAATTGTTCTTATTACTGAATTATAAATTATTCCTCATACCATATATTTATTCAAATTATATTGTTTTTGGCACTACGGTGAATCACTTTCCAATTACTTGCTGCTGTGTATATCTATCCTCACATTCATATGGCTTGCCTTTTTGTTTTCTTAACGTGTCTTTCGAAGAGCTATATGTCAATTTTCATGAAGTCAAATTTTTCATTTTTTTCCTTTGTGGTTTATGCCTTTTATGTTCTAAGAAAACAATGGTTAACCCAAATTTTCAAATATTTTTCCTGCTGTTTTATATTTTTACCACTACAATTATGAGGCATTTCAAGTTAACTTTTGTGTATTGTGTATGTTAAGGTTTGATGTTTACTTTTTCTGCAGGGATATCCAGCTGTTCCAACACTGTGACAGATTTTCTTTCACCCACTGAATTGCTTTGGGACCTTCGGCAAATATCAATTGAGCATGTATGTACAGGTTTTTTTCTGGATTCACTATTCTGTTCTATTAACCATGTGATAGATCTATTCTTTCACCAGGGCCATGCTGTCTTGATTACTGTAACTTCATAGCAAGTCTTAAACTCATGTAATGTATGTCTTCTTTGTTCTTTTTAAAAATTACTTTGGTTCTTCTGAATTGTTTGCATTTTCACATAAATCTTCAAATCAACTTATTAATTTCTACCAAAAAAGGCTCTAAGATTTTGATCGAGATTGGATTAATTCTATAGGTCAATTTAAAGAAAATTAACATGTTAACAATGTTAACTCTTCCAATCCATGAACATAGTAAATATCTCTATTTAGGTCTTCTTTACTTTTTATCAACAATATGCTGTAGTTTTCAGTGTATATAGCCTTGCTTATCTTTTGTCAAATTACTAGTTCTTTTACATTTTGGCACTATTATAAATGGAATATTCTTTAATTTTCCAATTGTTTTCCTTTGTTATATAAAAATACAAAAGTTTTATATATTAACCTTGTACCCTGCCACTTTGCAAAACTAACCTATTATTTTCAGTAGTTGTTTTGTAGAGTCCTTGAGGATTTCCTATGTAAACAATCACGTCTTATGGAAATATAAATATTTTTTACATATTTCTTGTCAATCATTATGCCTTTTATGCTATTAATTTCATTACAGCAATAGCTAGGTCCTGCAATATTAAGGTTGAATGGTAACAGGGAGGGCAGACATCCTTGCTTTATTCCTAATCTTAGGGAGAAAATATCAAATATTCACACTTAAATATGAGGTTAGCTGTAGGTTTCCTATAAATGGCCCTTAGAAGTTTGTGGAATTTCTCTTTTTGTATGTGGCTAAAAGTTTTAAAAATGACTTGGTGCTGAATTTCGTCAAATATACTTCTGCATCTATTGAAATGATATTCTTTTCTTCTTTATATTGTGAATATGGCAAATTATACTGATTGAATTTTGAATGTTAAACCAATCTTACATTATTGAGGTAAGTCCAACTTGGTTATGATGTACTGGCTTTTATAATGTTACTGGATTTGATTTTGCTCATATTTTGTTGAGGATTTTTGTGTGCAAATTCATAAAAAGATATTGGTCTATAGCATTTATTTCTTCAAATGTATTTGTCTAGTTTTGGCATTAGACTAATAGTGACCTCATGAAATGAGTTGGAAATTAATTTCCTCCTCCTCTATTTTCTGAAAGAGTTTGTATAAAATTGGTATTTATTTCCTTAAATGTTAGGGAGAATTCACTATGGAAGCCATGTGGGGCTAGACTGTTCTTTGTTGGAACATTTTAAACTACTTTTATGCTTTCTAAAATTGGTGTGCTTACAATGATCTCTCATGTTAATGGATTTTTTTAAATCAAAGAACAGTTTTAATTATGAACAACTTTCTCTTTAATTATGAGTCATTTGCTGTGGGAAATTTGCTTTTTTTCTTCCAAGAACATAAAATATTCTTGAGGGCAGGGACAATGATGTATTTGTATTGTTCTCTAGTGCTTAACATAGTGTTCCATGCAAAAGTGTTTAGTAAACGTTTATTTAAATGAATGAAAAATGAATTAATGAAAAGGTTAGTGATAAGACTGTTTTAATCGATTTATCCTCCCTCAGTTATAGTTTTCTCACTCATAACATGAATGAGTCCATATGGATATTATTTAAGTTCCAGTCAGTCTTGAAATCCCTTGAAATATATTTGTCTTGCTAGTTTGAATATAAGAAAAGGAGAATTCAACAGCAATGACTTTTTCATTCACACCCCCAAGACTTCCATGCACACAGATTTCAGTCTTTCTCTCCCTTTTTATTCTCTCCAGGTTAAGTTTTAGTATTGATATCTGCAAGTGTGTCTCTAAGACATTCTGAATCTGTGGTAATTTTCTATTCTGCGTTTTAATCATAAAGTTTAGAGATAAAAGGGACTAAGAGAAGATCTAATCAAACCTCATCACTGAGCAAAATAATTAATTGAGTCTCAGAGAAAATAAGTGTTTTTCTACCTCTGTAAGTGACCTCTTGCTAAATGCAAAAGGATTTGAGTAACAAAATAGAAAGGTTACTAAACGTGACAGTAGAGGTAAGGTATTTGAAGTTTCTCTCTTCCTCCCTCATGCTCACTTATCTCTCAGAACAGAAATATTAAGACCAAAAGAGATTTATAAAATAACTGTGTGTGGGAGCCTTGAGGATATACATGTCAATCGATGTAAAAACTTTAAAATCAGGTATAGTTTCTCCCACCCAACACCGTAGTTCTTCTACAGTGTAAGATCAAACAGTATTTTCTAATTGTTTCTTCTTCAGCATATTATTTATCTCAATGCCGATCTCAGGGTTTCAAAGACCCCATAGTTCTTACAGCTAACTCCCACAGTGAAGTTGTAATTATATAGTGCTGTGATTTTATACATGTGTGTATGTATACACCCACACATATAAGTGCAATTCTTACTCAATGTAAAAACTGTTTCATTTCCCTAGCACAATCAACTTACTTCCTTGAGCCACAGATTTTTACAGCTAATACATCTATTTATCTTTGTTTCTCTCATTTCTATAAGAGAAGGCAAATAGATAAGTACACTTAGTTAAAACTAACCTGAGTCCCTGCTCTATACCCTTTAACATTAAATCATTTTCTAAAATACACTGATTTTACTTAAATCCCTCCATGATTAATTGAATACGTTTTTTTAGGGTTTACCTCATAAACTAGAAAAAGGATCTATTTCTGTTGTCCAGTAACTATGCTGTTAATGAAACTAGGTCTTGAGTTTCCACAAATACGTAGGAATAACTGGCTAGGCAGCTGTTTCCTATAAAATGGAGAAGCGCAACAGAGGTACACTGATAATACTGGTGGCAGATAATTAAATCGTTCAATTTGTGTCCATTTAGAATGTTGCCTATCTTTAATATCATCTGACAATGCTTTTTGTTGTGTCACATGCTAACTGAGAGTGCTTGATGAAAAATAAAAACTGACAAAACATCTTTTTAGTTTAATAGAGGTATTATGTGTAAGAGAAATAAAAAAAAAGGGTAGAAGAAAATGAGAGAAAGGATGCATTTGGTTTTTCATTTTATATATATTTTGTATATAATCCTAATATTTCTGATTTTTACCCTAGGAAATAAAAACAGAATAGGACTAGCCTTTAGTTTTTGTAGTTGAGATATCGTTCTTAATCTTCCAATTTAAAAAGTTATTGTATGATGTTCACAGGACTTATACTGTTTCTAGGAAATGTCCTAGGAGTATGCATTTTCTTTTTGTCCTGTCTCTGTGTCAAATTATAGCTAAAAGAGAGAAGAGACAGAAAAGATGAATTTTGAAGAACAGAAATAAGAAATTAAATACGTGAATTACTCCAGACTCATATTAATATCATAAAATTAAAAATTATTTGCACACTTTGAAATAGTTAACCATCCTTTATTATTTGAACTCAATTTTCCTTGGGTTAAAACTGGGCTCTTATTAATAAAATAGGTCCCTTGGGAAGTTACGTTAATGCTTTAAGTCAGTAGTATATTAATAGTAAGTATATTATGGTAATGTTCCACATTGATAGAGAGGCACCAACTTGCCTACAGGCATGCAGATGGTGAGTGGAGCCCAGCTTTGTCTCAGGCAGTCTTGCTCTGAGTCTGTGTTCCTCATCATAACATTATGCTGCCTCTCATACTGCAGAAATACTTAACATTACAACTCTGGTTACACTGCCATTAATTCCTTCCACAAGGACTTATCTTGGGTTCTGTATGTGTTTATGGTTCTAAAATTGTCATTTCTGTGTTTTAATATATACCTTTGGGAACTCTGAAGAAAGATAAAATAAGCAATTCAGATGTTCGGCCATCTTGTTGTTCCCTAATCATCTATAGTAGGGGAGAGGGATGTTGCTAAACATTAAATATAATCAATTGATTCCATCTTATTAATTACCAAATTTATAACTGCAGCTTAAAAATAACATTCAATATATATTTTCCATATTGAGTAAATTTATCCTGTATTTACAAAATTACCCGAGTGAAATATGTGTACAAAATTCTGAGTCAGAATTAATACAGTTCTATTAACACGGAGCCTTGGTGATAGTAGTTCATTAGGAAAATAATGCAATAATTTTTAGTAGCATTAAGAAGGATTTTAAAAATTATATGTATATTCCTGTGAAAAATATCTCCTGGAACTTTAATTAAGAAAGTAGACAAACCAAAAAAAAAAGGAAGTAGACAAATTCTATTTTAATATAATTTAGAAATATAGCCCCTTGAAAAATATATCCACTGATGTTCCATGGCAGAAAAAAAAAATGCATAAATCAATATTGAAACAAGATAGAGAATACTATTCCCTAAAGAAATAACGTATGTTTGAAATCTTTCTGTAAGTGATTAAATTGCCTCTTTGGAATTTTTATTGAAAAGTAATAAAAAAATAAAATAGTTAAGGAATGGCTTAAAAGGATAAATAATATTGTGTGGAAAGTTATTCATAAATAATTTGCTTTTTATGATTCCTTTATTCATAGCTTCCATATTTCTTTTATACATGAGATAATGTGTGTAAAATGTGTCATACCTAGTTGGGACTCAACTGAATTAGCTTTTGCAGCTGATTGTTTCATCATTTTTAGAGCCCTCTACTGTTTTTATTTAAAATCACAAGTTTTTTAAACCACCGCTTATTTTGTCTCCTGAAATGCAGTTCATTCAAGAGACTATATGTTTGAAATCTTTCTATAAGTGATTAAATTGCTTCTGTGGAATTTTTATTGAAAAATAAAAAATAAAATAGTTAAGGAATGGCTTAAAAGGATAAATAATATTGTATGGAAAGTTATTCACAAACAACTTACTTTTTATGATTCCTTTAGATATTTCTTTTATACATGAGACAATGTGTGTAAAATGTGTCATACCTAGTTGGGACTCAATTGAATTAGCTTTTGCAGTTGACTGTTTCATTATTTTTAGAGCCCTTTACTGTTTTTATTTAAAAAAACAAGTTTTTTAAAAAACCACTGCTTATCTCCTGAAAGGCAGTTCATTCAAAGGTGCTCATTGACTGGGCTATTCTGGTTGTTAAAGTTGCAGAGAGATTTTACAATTTCACTATGAAAACAGTATATTCTTCTCCAATACATCAAAGTATTTATTTTTCTAACAATTTCTAAAAGCACCCATGAAAAGCAGTTATCTAAATTATTTTGAGAAGTTATACAGTGCTGTTAAAACATAGTTCTTATTATAATAACTTTGATATTACATTACAACTCTGACATTATTCTGCTGTTCTATATAATTTTTAAATGTTTTTGAAAAAAAAAAAATTCAAATCCTAGGTCAAAATCATTGACCCCAGAAATAAATTTACAGGAAAGTGAGTTTGAATATAGCTAAATTTCAATCAGACAAGCTACAGAAATAAGATAATTAGGTTCTTCCTTCTTCCTATCCAGTTCAGCAACTGTGAAAGCATGGTCCTTACTTCTAGTTATGATTTATCCACCTGTAGACAATATGCATTATTGTAATTCACTAAGTCATTACTCATCTTCATTTATTTCTTAGCACAATGCCTGATACTTAAGAACAGGAGAGATTCCTGAGATTGGTAGGGCTTCTTTCCCACCTACTTTCTTGCTTTCTCCTTAAGACTTTTTATGTTAAATTGTGAGCTGGCAACTGCATGTTTGAGCATGAATTCCTTGGTTTACAGTGAAATAGCACATCCCTTGGGATAATATTGCTTTGAAAAGGAGATGACAGGAGTCCTGTTGATTTGGCTTTGATGCAAATTACAGCCCCTGTATCCTTCAGTTCATGACACATTTGTGAATTGCCTGCCCACATTTTCTCAGGAGAGAAAAGAAAACTTATTTGGACTGTAAAGGAAAAATAAAAATACTAAGTTTAGTAAATGCTATTTTTCCCCAATTGGAGCATGTACATGTTCTTAGTAAAACTGCACTCTACATACATTGCCAGAAAACATTCTTTTCTGCTGCTCCAGTAAATTCTTTAAAGTCTAAGACTGTTAATTCTGGATTCCATGACAATGACTGAGGAAAATGTAAACAAAAAGCATAAGAAAAAGCAAGAATTTAGTTTTCGGGCTTTTACCTGGGAATAGGGAATAACTGTACTGATTCTGCACATCTTTGTGGGATTTAACACATAGTACCAAGAAGAGTAACTGGGAGATATTTTAGGTGATTAGTAAAATGAGTGACAAAGACCTTCAAGGAATCCCACATCCATCCCAACCATCTTTCCCTTTTATTTCTCCACCGTAGACAATAAAGACACTAACTAGTCACCTTTCCAACCTCTACAGATCTAGTCATGTGAAAACTTTTTGGTAAGTGAAGCATAAGTAAAATCTGCTCAATGGTTTCTAGGAAGCTTTTTATTTCCTGATAAAAGAGATGGACATCACTGCTTCTTCCCTCCCTTGATGCTTTGAGTGGCGTGTAATATCTGCAACTGCAGGAGCCATTTTCTGAACATGAGAGAAAGGTAAGGAGAGCCAGAGAGGACTTGTCTTGATATGTGTAGTAGACAAAAGATGTATCACACACAACTCCCTTTAAGGAAGAAATGGCTGCTAGGTGTGGAGAGTGCGATCAGCAGACAGCATCCAAACATCAGCTCTTCAGGGTCTAACTCAGCTGCTGAGAGCTACTAGGCCGAGGTCACACTCTTCCAGTGACAGAGTGACATAGAGCTTATACCCTGAGACAGACTCGACTGTTTCAGGCCAACACAAGACCCTCTGCTAGGCAATGTTCACTCTAGAGCTCCCTGCCAGAATGGCTGAGGTTTTATCGGGTATGCATTTCAGTTTTTATCTGTCCAATCCTGCTTGCTCCCACTTCTCCTCATAGGTGTTGATCCCTACTAAGCATTTTATAACCCAAACTGCATCTCAGACTCTGTTCCAGAGAACCCAACCTGCAATCATGGAAACAATAATGAGTCATCTACTTTCAGACATTTTTCATGTGAGAAAACAATTTACTCAAATCACAGTTACTTGCAAAGTTCACAGTTACCTGCTGCCAAATCATTCCTCACTGTTACAGGCAGACAATTCCAGAATTTATTTTCTTAAGTGTTTTTCTTTAATTCTCACAAGGAGTAGCAGTATTTATAAAATCCCATAAATTATAACTAGGAGGAACATCAAATATCATTTGCTCCAAAGTCCTTATTTTACTAATAAGAAATCTGAGGCCCAGAAATATGGAGTAAAATTTCAGTAGATCCCAGTCAAGAGGCCAAGAAAGGGACCATATCAAATAATTTATTTAATGATTTTTTAAAAATTTCTAGTATATTGCAGCTCCTTCATCACTTTCCAACATTTTACACTGTGATCTAGAGGAGCTGTTCTCAAGTGTGGTCTCTAAACTAGCAGGGTCGGCATCACCTGGAAACTTATTAGAAATTAAAGGCAAATTTGGGGGTCCTACCATGAATATAGTGAACCAGAAATTCTAACAGGGAGGAAGTGAAACTTAGCAATCAGAGTTTTAATAAGACTTCCTTGGAAAAAGAGGGGATTGAACCAAGTCAATATTTTTAACATAGACTTGTATTTGTATCAGTAAGGGTTTTCCAGAGAAACAAAACCAGTAAGGGGTAGGGGTGTGTGTGTGTGTGTGTGTGTGTGTGTGTGTGTGTGTGTGTGTGTGTGTGTGTGTGTCTGTGGAGGGAGGGGGAAAGAGAGAGAGAGACAGAGAGGAATTTATTTTAAGGAATTGGTTCATGTGATTGTGAAGGCCAGCAAATCTAAAATCTGCTAGTCAGGAGGCAAAACTCTTCCTCAGAGTCCTCAGTCTGAATTAAATTTTTAAATTTAATTTAGTTGATTTACAATGTTGTGTTACTTCCTGCTATAGAGCAAAGTGAATCAGTTATACATATACATACATATATCTACTCTTTAAGATTCTTTTCCCATGTAAGGACTTACTGTGTAGCACAAGGAACTCTACTCAGTCTGTTTTCTTTTAAGGCCTTCGATTGATTGGATAAGGCTCACCCACATTATTGAGAGGAAGCTACTGATTCTACTGTTAATCTCATCTTAAAAATACTTCACAGCAGTATCCAGACTGGTGTTTAACCAAATATCTGGTTACTGAGGTCTAATCAAATGGACATATAATTAACCACCACAGGACCCTTTGTTTGAATGAATGAAGCATTATATAGAAATCCATATGTAAAAATCAATAAAAGCTCAACAATTGAAGCAGGATGAATTCCTGGAATTTTTTACAGACAACACCTCCTACTTCAAAACCACCAATTTCCATCACTAAGAGGCCTCAAAAAGTCTGCAAAGATTTACTGATGCACCATTTAAAAACCACATAAATGTCTAAATAATGGGGCAACTTCAAGCCCTCAGACACCAATTGATGTAAGAAGGTATTGCTAGGCAAGGTCCTGAAGGCCTTTCCCATACTCTAAATTTTTAGAAATGTGTTATTTATTTGTCACTTGTCTAAATGTACAGCAAATCCCTGCTTAGCAAATGCTTCCCTCATCTAGGAGCATGTTTATTAAATACAGCAATTTATTAAATATAGCGATTGACTACCTACTTTTGTAGGGTTCTCAACTAGGTTTTGCTTTGACAAACGCTTAGAAAACTCACTTCAAAAAAAAAATAGGAAAGGTAAATTTTCACTCAATCCATGTATAAATTTTTACCAATTTCAAACAGATGGGGTAATAATCAGTAAAATTTACATACAATAATATGGCATTTCTTAACAGTATGGAAATCGCTGAAGTTATAGACCTTTAAATTAAATCGAGCACTCCAGAAACAGGAATCAGTCACTGTGGGATTAAACAGTAATGGTTTCTGAAATGAAACCCTCCGGTACTAGAATTTTAAAGTCATTCTGTTTTGTCTAAACCTATATACAAAACAGCACCAAAATATCTGAGAGTGTTCATATGAAAAACAAAATTATTTTTCCCAGTCATGAGCTCTTAAATGCTTCTTACATGAGAATTCAAGGCACTGTAGAGATTAATCAAAAATTAAAAAATAGGTTTGATTGCATTCTTTTGAAACATTTTTAATGAAGCAGTAATTGCTCTGGGTGTAGATGACTTTTTTTTTTTTTGCGGTACGTGGGCCTCTCACTGTTGTGGCCTCTCCCATTGCAGAGTGCAGGCTCTGGACGCGGAGGCTCAACAGCCATGTCTCACGGGCCCAGCCGCTCCGCAGCATGTGGGATCTTTCCCAGACTGGGGCACAAACCCGTGTCCCCTGCATCGGCAGGCAGACTCTCAACCACCGCACCACCAGGGAAGCCCAAGATGACTTTTTTTAAAATTCAAAAGTAGTTTGAAACTTATTAGATAATGAAGCTAAAAAAATTTTGCCACATTCTTTCTTATATTTCCCATAATTAAGATGAGATAATCTTGATTCTTTAAAAGTGATATTTAGATAAACATTTTACATTATCTCTAATGACAACAACACATGGTAGGCGTTCTTTCCTTTTTTATTACAGGCGAAGGAACAGAAATTCAAAGAGCCCATATGATGTTAAAGTCAAACAACTAGTTAGTAGAGAAGGCTGAATTTGAAATCACGTTTACTAAGAGAGCTTCTGGACCAGGTTCTCTCAAGTGCTAGTAATAGGACTGTACAAGTCAATTTCTCATACCTGGGCAAGAAAGGAGACCTGGAAAGAAGAGAGGAATGCTTAAAAAGAGATGAAAGGGATTAGATCAAGATGACAAACTGAACATATTTGTATACCTCACATTCACCTCATATTTCCTTGGAATAAAAAAAAGAAAATAAAATTTTAAAGAATGAGATTATAGGGGCTCCATTTTCAAGATAACAAGGTGAAGAGCCCTGCAGACCCACTCCTCAGTGAAATAAGCAAAGCTAATGAAAACTATAAAACCATATAAAACTGGACTGGTGGGTAAGACTCTGCACTGGTCCCAATGCAGGGGGCCTGGGTTTGATCCCCGGTCGAGGAATTATATCCTCGCATGCCGCAACAAAGATCCCACGTGCCGCGACTAAGACCTGGCACAGCCAAAATAAATAAATAAATAAATATATAAGTAAAAATATTTTTAAAAAAAAGAATAAAGTGAGTTTTTACTTTTCTCAGTAAGAACAATGAGAGACTGTGGCATTTGAGTCATGATTCACAGCTTCTCTCCACCCACCAAACTCAGTTTGATGAAAGCTCCACTACAGGTAGGTGTGGCTAAAGGATGGGGTTCCCTTTTCCCTCAGCTCCCAATCAAGTTTTACCATACTTCACCAGAAGGTATAAGCCTTCCCTCAGATCCCAATCAAGTTTTACCATATTTCAAGTTTTACCATATTTCAAGTTTTACCCAATCAAGTTTTACCATATTTCACCAGAAGGTATAAGCCATCAGTATTTCTCATCCACTTCAACTGCAAGTTGAAATGGCTAATTCCTGGTGAGGGCCAGCTAATAATTGAGGGGCTCCTTTTCCACTCAGTTCCTATTCATAGGACAGAGGCTCTACCCTCAGCAAGCTGAGAATACTGAAGCCCCTATGGCGCTAAGCCCAGCTCCTTCTTAGAGCATAGTTCCATTCTGGAAGAGGCAAGCCAAGAAAACCAGAGGCTACTGCCTCACGCAGAACCCAGACTAGTGGCTCAGAGATTTCCCAGGGGAAGAGGCAGTCCATAAGGAAGAGAGCTCTGAAACTATCTAAAGGAGTGACTTAGGTTCCTCATTTGAACTAGAGATCAAGCTGAAGGGTGCTCTCAAAAATAATAACTTTCCTTAATTAAGAGTAACATGCTAAACCATTGGCCACTTAACTTTCCAGAAAGAATCATGGATAGAAACAGTTGAAAAGAGCCCTCCCAGGGACAGCAAAAAATCTTAAAGGTTGTCTTAAAAGTTAACACTGTCCAAATTAATTGGACCAGACTGTTGAGCAATTTATGCTCTAGGGTGATGCTGAAAATAATAGAGAAATCAGCCAGTAATTAATAAAGCCTAACGAGCAGCGTGTAATACCAAAGGAAGTAGATGGCTTATCAGAGAGATCAGAGAAAGACAATCAAAGAGAGCCCTGGTAAAACCACTGTTATCCTAGGCATGGGCCACAGGCCCAAAGCTATGTCCTCAGAGGACTGATGCCAAAGGCTTGATGGTGCAAGGGAAATAGACTTTACCAAGTAGCCTAGTCAAGTCACAAAACAAATAAGGATACAAACAACCACCAAAACATCCCCAGAGAGTAGGGAGGAAAATCATCACTCAGAGTTGCTACAATATATAATGTAAAATGGCTAGTATTTAACAAAAAAATATATGAGACATGCCACACATGATTCAGACACAGGAAAAAAGTAGGCCACAGAAATTGCCTGTGAGAGGAATGAGACATCAGATTCAACAGACACCACCAAAAACGATTAGAACTGATTAGAATTAGATAAAGGAATTCAGTAAAGTTTCAGGATACAAAATTAATACATAGAAATTTGTTGTGTTTCTATATACCAACAAAGAACTATCAGAAAGAGAAATTAAGAAAACAAGCCCATTTACAATTACATCAAAAAGACTAAAATACCTAGGAATAAATCTAAGGAGGTAAAAGACCTATACTCTGAAAACTATAAAACACTGATGAAAGGAACTGAAGAAAATACAAATGGAAAAATATACTGTGTTCATGGAGTGAAAAAACTAACGTTGTTGAAATGACCATACTCCCCAAGGCAATCTACAGATTCAATGCAATCCCTATCAAACTATAAATGGCATTTTTCACTGAACTAGAAGAATTCTAAAATTTGTATGGAAACAAACTATCCCAAGTAGCCAAAACAATCTTGAGAAAAAAGAAAAAGCTGCAGGTAGCATATTGCCTTATTTCAAACTGTACAACAAAGCTATTAGTAATCAAAACATTATGATACTGGCAAAAAACAGACACACAGATCAATGGAACAGAATGGTGAGCCCAGAAAGAAACCCACACATTTAGAGTCAGTTGATCTGTGACAAAGGAGGCAAGAATATACAAAGGGGGAAAAGAAAGTCTCTTCAAATGGTGTTAGAAAAACTGGATAAAAACATGCAAAAGAATCAAACTGAACTACTTTCTCACATTATATACAAAAATATACTCAAAATGTATTAAAGACTTAAAGGTAAGACCTGAAACCATGAAACTCCTACAGGAAAACGTAGGCAGTATGCTCTTTAACTTCAGTCTTAGCAATATCATTTTGCCTATGTCTCCTCAAGGAAGGAAAACAAAATAAAAAATTAAACAGGGCTACATAAAACTAAAAAGCTTTTTCATAGTAAAGAAAAAGGCATTCTACTGAATGACAAAAGATATTTGTAAACAATATATCTGATAAGGGATTAATATCTAAAATATACAAAGAATTTATACAATTCAACAGCAAAAAACAAACAACCCAATTTAAAAATGGGCAGAGGACCTGAATAGGCATTTTTCCAAAGAAGACATACAGATGACTAACAGGCACATGAAAAGATGCTCAACATCATTAATCATCAGGGAAATGCAAATCAAAACCACAATGAGATACCACCTCACACCTTTCAGGATTGCTATTATCAAAAAGATAAGTGTTGGAAAGGATGAGAAACACAAATCAAAACCACAATGAGGTATCATCTCACACCAGTCAGAATGGCCATCATCAAAAAATCTACAAACAATAAATGCTGGAGAGGGTGTGGAGAAAAGGGAACCCTCTTGCACTGTTGGTGGGAATGTAAATTGATACAGCCACTATGGAGAACAGTACAGAGGTTCCTTAAAAATCTAAAAATAGAACTACCATACAACCCAGCAATCCCACTACTGGGCATATACCCTGAGAAAACCAGAATTCAAAAAGAGTCATGTACCACAATGCTCATTGCCGCTCTATTTACAATAACCAGGACATGGAAGCAACTTAAGAGTCCATCGACAGATGAATGGATAAAGAAGATGTGGCACATATATACAATGGAATATTACTCAGCCATAAAACGAAACGAAATTGAGTTATTTGTAGTGTGGTGGATCGACCCAGAGGCTGTCATACACAGTGCAGTTAAGTCAGAAAGAGAAAAACAAATACAGTATGCTAACACATATATATGGAATCTAAAAAAACAAATATATGGTTCTGAAGAATCTAGGGCAGGACAGGAATAAAGACGCAGACGTAGAGAATGGACTTGAGGACACAAAGAGCGGGCAAGGTAAACTGGGACGAAGTGAGAGAGTGGCATGGACATATACACACTACCAAATATAAAATAGATAGCTAGTGGGAAGCAGCCGCATAGCACAGGGAGATCAGCTCTCGGCGCTTTGCATCCAACTAGAGGAGTGGGATAGGGAGGGTGTGACGGAGACACAAGAGGGAGGAGAAATGGGGATATATGTATATGTATAGCTCATTCACTACGCTATACAGCAGAAACTAACACACCATTGTAAAGCAATTATACTCCAATAAAAATGTTTAAAAAACCCCACTGTATTAAATGGGATTCTTGTTTCAGAGCTCTGGAATGAGCCATGCACACAGCTAATCTCATTGTGCTACAGCTACACTGTATATCAGCATATGTGTTATAGAAAGCTTCTATTGTAATTCATCATTTTATTTATAACTTTTTATAGTATTAGGATATTATTATTTGAGTCAAACAGAATAACAAAAAGAATGTCATATAAGGGATTTCAAAATCATTAAAGCAGTCTTACTTTTTCTCAAAGACTCATAAGCATCTTTAGGTGCTTCATTATTTAATTTCACAATTTTAACCATGTTATTAAGGAATATCAATACTTCAGTTAACTGTTAATGTCCATATTCATATTTTTTTTGCGGTACGCGGGCCTCTCACTGTTGTGGCCTCTCCCGCTGTGGAGCACAGGCTCCGGACGCGCAGGCTCAGCGGCCATGGCTCACGGGCCCAGCCACTCCGCGGCATGTGGGATCTTCCCGGACCGGGGCACAAACCCGTGTCCCCTGCATCGGCAGGCGGACTCTCAACCACTGCGCCACCAGGGAAGCCCCATATTCATATTTTGATGTTCTTTATACAAGGTTTAACTATAATCAAGTATAGTTCTGCATGGAGGCCATAGCTCAAGAAACAAAGCACACATAGGAAACTTTTCCACACCAAATTTAAGAGCTGTACAACCTTGATAATCAAAGTTGGTGAGAGAATCACCTGCAACAGCAATTAATTATTGAGTAAATTGGATCCCAATGTTGTTCCAATGAAATACTTACAACAATGCAGACTGTCTCTTTCCTCCCCACTCTCCTTTAGAAATGCACATATATTTATTGCTAGGTCAAAGATTTACTCAAAGATTTACTACATTTAGATGTCCAAAGAAAATGTAGTTTATTTTGTGTGTCACTGATAAGAATTTCTTTACAGTTCACACTTTTCAGCGTAGTAGAAAAAAAAAAAACATAAATTTTAGTCTAGCTGGGTAAGCACTGTGGCTGTAATCATTTAAACAGTCCTTTTAGGTAAATGCTTAGCCTCTTTAGATAAAAATGCTCAGAGTTCTACCCTGCTCTTCCCCAAGGTAGTGTCCAAGTGTTTTGCAGGGTAATATGGTAACAAAGGGAGCTGGTAACCATGCATAAATATGCTGTCCTCTAAATAATCTTTGTATTTTGCCAAGGGGTGTCTGGTATGGGTGCTGAACTCCTGTCAAGTGTAGATTTGGCTGGCATCTGGAGGACTATGACTGGTACAACTCATGGTCTTTCTTTCCCTGGTCTTGACAGGGCCTGACAGTCCTTCCTGGTTGATCTGGCCTCATTTAGTCCTCCCTGGTCTGGGGAAATGTCCTCAGGTCAGGCTGTGAGGACCATGGGTACCAGCCCCAGCAGTCAGCCCGCTGTGAGTCCTCTGCTACAAGAATACTTTGATAATTATGTGGTGTCTGAAAAACTCCCCAGCTTTAAAATTGTTTTGTTTTAATTTTAAATAAAAATTTATAGAAACATGCATAAAACATAAACAAATTGTGTGAAGAATGATTATAAAGCAAACAGCAATGTAACTACCACCCAGGTCAAAATTAGAACATTTCTAACATCCTGGAAGCCTCTATGCACCCCTACAAACCTCCTCCTCCTCCAGCTCCCAGAGGTGACCACTACCAGGACCACTGTGGCAGTTCATTTATTGTTTTCCCGTACAGATATAACACCAAAATATACACTCCTAAACAATATAATTTATAGCTTAGCTTTTCCTGCCTTTAAAATTTACACAAATCATAAGTAAACACTTGGGTTTTGCTTCTTGCCCATAATACTATTGCAAAGTCTATCCACGTTGTCACACATACCTCTATTATTTTTTCTTTTTTTTTTACTGGATTGTATCCCACTGTGTGAACATATCAAATACAACTTTTAAGTAAATTGTAGTATTTTCCATTGTTTGAACATATCAAACTTAATTTTAACGTTGGGTGGGCAATGTCTTTTCCAATTTTGTGCTATTATAAACGTCACTGCTAGAAACTCTTTGAATTATAATTTCGTACACCCAGGCACGCGGGTCTGTAGGCTAAATCACCAGATATTAAATTACTGGGATACGGACACACAAATCGTCAAATTTAGTAACTACTACAAACTGTTTTGCAAAATGGTTGTAACAGGTTGTAGCCCTACCAGCAGGCTATCAATGCTTCAGAAAGTTCCACAGGGGCATCAAGGAGCATGAGATGACACTAGATTTTATAAAGAAATATATTTATATATAGATTTATATTATACATAATATTTCATATGATATAAAACATATTATATTAATATATAATATTATATTGAATATAATTGATATA
>NW_020185337.1:12663168-12695081 GCF_003031525.2 Neophocaena asiaeorientalis asiaeorientalis | reverse complement strand
CAGTGAGAGGCCCACGTACCGCAAAAGAAAAAAAAAAAAAAATTATATATAATATCTATAATAAATGTAAATATAAATATACTTACATATATAGGTCTCTGTAGATTCTCTCCATGGTAGGCCGCTCTCCCACCAGCGTTCCCTGCTGGTCATGGAACGTCCGGAAGCTGAAGAGGCAAGCTCGGGACGCCGGGCGCAGGTAGCACGAGGACGTGCCCGTGCAGCCGCGCTGCGCAGGGTCAGAAGTCAACGCGCAAGCGCTGTGGCCGAGCTGCTGCGTGACAGCTGGAGGCTGCAGGAGCAGCTCCAGCGTTTGACCCCCAGTGTGGAGGCGCTGGGCTTGGTGGCCTGGCCCACCCTGCGTCAGGCACGCCCACCACAGCCAGGCAAACGCCCAGGCCCCGGGGTCCCGGACGGCGCGCCCTGCTTGGGAATTGCATACTTCGCCAGCCACGCCATCTTCTTGTTCATGGGCTGCGGCCTGAGTGTGCTCATGGCAGAAGACAGTGAGGCGATAAGAAGGACCTCAGACTCCTCAGACTCGTGCGTCCTCAAGAATGGGCACCAGTCAAAGGCAGGGCCTGACGACAGCTCCCCTGAGGCCGCCCAAAGCTTGCAGCCACCGTACTCCCCCCAAACCTCGCCTGCTGAACCTCACCAGCCAGTCATGCCTGTCACTTGAGTATCCGAGTTCTCTGGGGACACTTCAGCCCCAGCTCTGTCGCCCTTGTCAGCTGCCATCCCACAGAGGATGATGGGATCGCTCAGCCTGAGCCCAGCGAGGCCAGTGCCCCCTGGACTCCCAGTCCAAGTGAGAGCTGTCTCCCACGGTCACTGTGGAGCTCCGACTCTGGGGCAGTGACGGCAGGCCAGAGCAAGGGCAGACAACATTTGGTGACGCCGCTTCCGTCACCCACCTCCACGCAGCCAGCAGCCGGGACTCAGGCCCACCGTGCCCTTCACCATCAAGTGTATCCAATTTAGCTTAGCAAGTTCAACTGGCTTCTGGTGTGCCCAAAGGCTAAGTGGGATGTTTTGAAACCTGTCCTCATCACAAGGGGAGTGAATGGACAGAAGAGCTGAATCTGGGCCTTTCTTCTTCTTAATTTGAGCTGCACTTACTTCACTGTGCATGGTCCTCTGAAGCTTGTGCTGGGCGGCCCGAGATGATATTCTGAAGTCCTAGAATTTAAGGTAAGCCTCATGACCTTGACATTTAGCTTTTTTTTTTTTTTTTGTGATACGCGGGCCTCTCACTGTTGTGGCCTCTCCTGTTGCGGAGCACAGGCTCCGGACGTGCAGGCTCAGCGCCCATTGCTCACGGGACTAGCTGCTCTGCGGCATGTGGGATCTTGCCGGACCGGGGCACAAACCTGTGTCCCCTGCATCGGCAGGTGGACTCACAACCACTGGGCCACGAGGGAAGCCCGACATTTAGCTTTTAAAAAATACCTCCTCTCCCAGTAACTGTCTCACTGCTTGCATCGCTTCTCTCAGCCCCCACTGTGCACAGTCACCCGGTGGCCTTATTGCAAGGTTTCTACTAGGAGCACACCGTCCATTTCCCTCCCCCGCCCGAACACACACACCCAAAGATGTAGACCTGAAAGGCTGGGTTTTGCCAGAGCTCACTGGACATTTCTAAAGGCCCCTCTACTGGTCTCCACAGGTTTGGGATGACAGGGTAAGATAGGTCCCATTTGTTTATTTTTATTTCCATTTTCCTATACTTAAGAAAACAAAATTATTGATATGATCTAAATCGTCCAGGCTAAAGGAATTTAGAATCTCCATCTTCCATCCCTTAACAAGGCCTATTTTTCAAGCCTGCTGACTTGCTACAAAATCAAATCTGACAGCGAGAGCTGAGATATAACTCCTTGTTCTAGCACGTATCTGTCTCTTCTCTGAAGGATCAGAACCCATTGCTTTTAATGGGTGAGAAATTCACATGGCATCAAGATTTATAGAATATTCAAATTCAAGTGAAAATGTTTCAAAAATATTTTTCTCTTCCAGTTTTATGATGCTAGGGAGGGGGGAGGTAGAAGGAGATACTGCTCTATTTTATCTTCCCACTGCTGCACCTATACCTTTGTATACCCTGACTGATTTTTTTCGTAAATTGAGAGGTCCTGTCTAGTGTAACTGATTGCTTTAGATGAAAATTTTTGTGAAGGCTATACATATTCCATATGATTTTTCAAAAGCGTAATATATTAGAATTCAGAAGTGAGAACAGTGTGAGTTTATAACTATTTTACTGTTTATATATAAGGTATATTTTAATGCATAAGGGACAGCATTAGAATTAGGCATGTAGAATAAGGGCATACTATAACATACTACATGAGACCTAGGGAATTGCTGTAAAAATGTCTCACAAATCTACAGAGTGATAGATAAAATTCATTCCCTCAGGGATTTTTCTCTGTTGTAAATTGTGACAAATCAGCAACTATCAAGCTTTGTAAATGCCTGAATTGTTTACTCTGCCTCAAACCAAATTTTACTATAAGCCACTGCTCTGGAGTTTGGATTAAATGGAGATACAAGTGAATAGAGAAAAAGGTCCAGATGGATCTGAGATGCATATACCAATTTGAAATGAGGGAGTTCAAGGTGGACAAAATGCCCTTCCTCATCAACCAAACAGAGAGGAACACTAATCTACTTTACATAAAAATAGAAAGCACTTGGGTTTTCTACTTTCCTGACTGGTGAGAATAAAATAGGAGATATAGATAGATATATAGATACAGATATATAAATATATAGGTAGATATAAATAGATATATAGAAGCATGGGAAAAGAAAATTGAATCTAATTTCTGGTTCCACAGATTTAGAACAGAACTAATCATCAATATAATTAAAAAGATAAATTGGAACATGCAATGCATTTGAGATCAGAGGCTAGGAAATATTTAGTGAACAAAGAGAATTTAATAATTGATACAGTAGAGGAATTACGAAACGTGTGCAGCTTTGAAAAAATAATCATTATTTTGGCAATATTCTGTTTATATTTAACAATGTTGCCTTTAATAAGATAGCAAGAGTTGCCAACATGGAGCAATTAGGTCAGACAAACTAGGAATTAATTACTGTAGACAGGCCCATATGTCACAAAAGCCTGGCACATGTTCTCCAAGCCTAGCTTGTAAGGGGAAAGATTTATTCTGGGAAAGCTGTTGAGATAGTAAAAGGGACTTTGCTACAAAAGTTTGAATCAAAAGCGACTTTGCAGAATTCAGATCTTCAAGGCACAAAGTTGGATTAAGTACAAACTAGGTGAATTTTCTTCGGTGCTTATCCAGTTACTTAAAATAAATGGAGCAGTGCATAAACAGTGTGTCTACAGCAGTTCTTGGAGTGCGCCAGGAACCAAATTTCAACAAAGCGTGAGCTACTGATTCTACATGCCCACATGCCCACATGTTAGTTCAAGCTGGTATAGAGAAATGATTAGTAAGTCACAATCTTTAGGGTGCATGTACATGCCCTAAATGCAAGATATCACCCAAAATTAAGTTTTAGTGTGAAAGATTGAAAATCACCCTTTGTGTTTTGCTTCTTAAATACTGTGCAGTGTTAACATTTTAGTCCTTAGAAATCACTGTTTTTATATTGATATTCTTTTCGCTACTAAAACATATAATCAAATTTAGAATATGCATTTTTACCTGGAAAATCAATAACAATATTTTTAATTTAAATGAAACAAACAAAAGCAACCCAATATTTTTTTCCTCTAAATTGGTCCTTGTGTAAGTCAAGCTTGGTTGTTTTAGGCTAAACTCTATTACAACCCTGATTTCTAATTCTACTAACTTGTTTTCTGGGAGATGTAGCCAAAGACATGATACCCATTTCCCATGTGAGACCTTCCTTTTGAGATGTTTCATATTCCAAAAAGTCCACATGTAGGGGGAAACCTTTAATGAAAAGAGGATGCAAACTTACACGACTATGAGGACAGAGGCAAGTAATATATTCCCAACCTGGGATAATTAAAATTGTGCAATAGCAGATATAAATGACAGGCAATGTCTAGATTTATGGTAGAGAAACAATTGGGAGTGGTGTGGACTGTGGAACACTGGACCCACTTGTTAAAAGTCTCAATTGTTGCCATACTGGTATGTGATCCAGATCATGATTTTATGTGAAATTTCACAACATTTTAAATATTGCAATTAATCCAAACATCCAAACACAAAGAACAAATAAAAACAAATACATTTGGCCAAACAAAAATATTTTAAAACCAAATTCAACATTCTATCAGACAGATGCAGACAGATGCCTGTACCAGACATTAATGCTTTCAGCATTATCTGCTCTATAGGCATAGGAAATACTATTTTTTTAACATTGCTGTTATTTTTACCCTAAAATTCTCATTGTTTAACTTGTATCAGAGTTGCCTGGATAAGGTTGTAAACTAAAATGAAACATGCCCAGTTAAATTTGAATTTCAGATAAACAGCGTATTTTTTTTAGTATAAATATGTCCCAAATATCGCATGGGGCATAGTAAAAATTATTCATTTTTTAATCTGAAATTCCATTCAACTGTGTATACTGTACATTTATTTGCTAAATGTGGCAATTTTATACCTGTAGGGCTTGTTAAAACACAGATGGCTAGCCCCACTCTAAGAGTTTCTGATCCAGCAGGTCTGAAGTAGGCCCTAAGTGTTTGCATTTCTAACAGATTTCTTAGGAGATATTGGTACCATTGGTTCCATAAACACACTTTGAGAAACACCGCCCTAAAATAAACTAACGTTGAGTCAGTTTTTAAAAATCAATTAAAGTTATTCACATCTTCTCTTTTAATCAAACATTTGCTTATTATTTCAAATACATAGAGATTCTTTGGTTTTCCTAATGACTCAAAGTTAGTTCTAAATCTGTACTCATGATTTCATTTTACTCTAGACTCAAGATCACCTGCTCTCTCATGCTTCCAGAAGTATCTGCTAGGATCTTTGCCCAGTACCTTTGTTTCCCCAGGCATTTTAATGCTTGACTATAAAGTTTTAGTAGTTGAATTTAGCCTGAAAAGGAAATGAGTTTCTTGAGACAGTAGCATGACATCTGCTACCCTGCACCATTATCTTTTTTTCCCTATAAAATGTAAATGAGATATGTTAGCTATATTTAAAGGGGGTGGTAATACCCTTACATACATGAATCATGATTATACTAATTTGGCTAAGCATGAATCAAAAACTTTTCAGAAGCTTTTCAAAATTCCATCATTAAAACTCAATTTGCAGACTATATGTTACTCTTATCTTTCTAAATATGTACTTTTTTTTTCCATAAACTGCCTTGATTTTGGCAACCTCACACCTCTTTTCACCAGATGTTTTTGCTGGCATCCATTTGGCTGAGGCCATTTTTAGTACCTGGAAGGAGGGCAGGAGGAATATTAGACTCTTTTGGCTCAGGAAGTCTGTATATTATCGTCACCATTGCAGTCATGTTGCTTTGTTGCTTATTGTCCCCAGCTTGTTGCCACCCCTCTCATCTAGATCCTTTTCTTTTAGGGAAGATCTGAACTGTATTCTGTACTTTTTTTGTCCTGATCCTGTGGGGTATGACTCTTTGCTCCTGTTTCTTGGTCTGTGTAATTGTGCATGTCTTTTCACCTCTGCCAGTCCCAAGAGCTGGAGTCATTTTGTCACCACCTGCAGCATATCTCAGACTTTCATCACATGGCCCAGAACCAAGTACTGTCCCTGAGGCTCCAGCCTCAAGACCTGTTGCCAAGCCCATCACCCTACCTCCACCCATATGTAGAACCTCTGAACTGTGTAGGCTGCTAGACTGCTTCTTTATGCTATGTCAACATGCATGCCCACATCCTACCAAGGGCAGGCCCTGTGCAAAAAGAATCACACTGTATGCTCCTGATACTACCCTCTGTTGCCTTGATTTTGTCCTATTCTTGTATTATTCCCCAACAACAGGAGGATGCACTTCATGGTGTGGGGCCTGCACACAAAGCAATATATTGGGCTGTTAAAGAAATAACACATTTAGAAGTCCAAAAGTAAATTGTTTCCCCTTATTGTACACAGTGTTTAAAAACAAAGAACTAGAAATGACTGACCATAATATATTATGACAAATTCTGTTATATAGCTATGAATTAAATGCAACTAATCTCTGTGGTGGGTGCCATGGAACGAAGTTTTTTGTAGTATCTACCTTTGTAGAATATTTAAGAAAGGTCATTGAAAATATTCTAACTAGACCTGCATAAATAATGTTTGCACTTAAAATAAAGATGCTGCTGGACAGCAGAAACAAAGAAATCACCCACCAAAAGCACTTGTGCCTTAGGTGTCAGGTACATAGCAAACTCTGGAGAACGGATATTGTAATGAATTACTCACTCAGACTTCATTCAATTCCAATGATGACAGTTTGGGCCAAACAACAAAGTTGCTCTATCTAAAAAAGATGAAAGGAGCTCCGTAAAGTGTTCTAATGGCTCAGCACAACTTCATATTGACAGTTGGTAACATTAGACACATACAGTTTCCTGCCACATCTGAATCCTTATTATCTAGAATTATTTTACTTATTACCAATCATTTCTACTTTATATCCCAATGGTATTTTTTATGACATTTTTATGACTTCCTCCCAAGTAGGCTGTTAGCTCTTGAACATGAAAGCCAGGAGTCGTTTATTCTTGTGCCCTCTGTATCTAGCAAAATGCTTGAACATGTGACGGATACTCTAGAAATGATGAATGACTAACGTGACCCTAATTCCAGTACACAAATTTTTCATTCTTCCTTGTGTCCAAAGCTCATTCTGTCAATTGAATGAACAGCTGAATTCCTATACTATGAGTGCTTTGCTACAGTCTTGTCAAATATCTCAGTTCTCTTGGTCTCAGGTTCCTGTTTAGCTCTCCTTTCTCCTCCAGGAAATTAGAGATTTTGAATCCTAGCCCTCAAAATTGCTATGAAAATTTTGATGCAACACTTAATATACTACTACATTCCTTTACACAAGAATATATACTACTACATCCCTTTACTTACGTGAATGTGTTCACTCGTGTCACATGGGTGACACGAGTCTGTCACTGATGCACTGGCATCAGTTGAACCTCCACTATGTGCCAGTCATTCTTAGATACCGTATTAGCTTATTAGGGCTACCATAACAAACTACTACAGAGTGGGAGGCCTAAACGACAGTAATACATTGTCTCACATTTCTGGAGGCTAGGAGTCCACCATCAAGGTATTGCTGTGTTGGTTCCTAATGAGAACGGTGATGGAGAATCTGTTCCATGCTTATTGCCTACCTCTGATAATTAGCTGTCAATCTTTGGTCTTCCTTGGCTTGTAGAAGACTGAAGGCACTTTTTGCCTTCATCTGCCTTTCTATAAGGACATCAGTCATACTGGAGTGGTGGTCCACCCTACTCCAGTGTGACCTCATCTTAATTACATCTGCAACAACCCTAGTACCAAATAAGATCACATTCTGAGGTACTAGAGGTTAGGACTCCAACATGAATTAGGGGGGAACACAAGTCAACCCATAACAGGTATTGAATGTACTTTATCTTATTTAATCCTCACAACAACCCTATGAGGTAAGTATATTTATCTCCATTAGATAAAAATTGCCTGTAGGTTCTATCTAGCTAGAATTTCAGGTGACTTTGCTATGCCTGTGTTTGGGAAATGTATTTTATGTCATTCAGAGAGCATCATAAAATCAGCTTCCTCAGTAGAACTCCTGGCTGACTGTGAACTCCAGCTGCGAACTCTGTGGTTATGTTTTTATTTGTTATTTGTTTTCTTGGCTACACAATTGCTTTGTGGACAGTCGTGTGGGCAATTGGGTGACAAGATATCTGAGATATAAGAATTTTTCCTGGGAAATCATGCAATATGACTTCTACCTTTAGTTCAAGGTTAGTTTCTCTTGTTTGAAGACCTTTTTTATTTTTCATAAAGCCAGTTTCAAACTATTGAGGTATTTTACAAGTAGTATAATTACTAATCTTATATTTGAATTTAAAAAATCATTAAGTTTATATTTTAAGGCATATATGTTATTGATTTTGAATATCCCTTTTCACAAGATCAGATTTAATAACAAATTTGTTCAAGTAGTGTTTGTTCGAGAACATAGAAAACCCTATATCATACCTATGACTGAACTCTGTAATCTTTTATAAACATATCCTACTTCAATCTTCCTTTGCTTCTTTATTTAATATTGAGAATATATGGAACCAATATACAGTAAGCAAAGACCTAGTGAGGCAGAGTTTTATTACAGAGCAAGAGATTTTATCTCTAGCTGCTCAGGTTAATAACTATAGTATAGAGACAAGAAGCTATTGGAAAAGGGCATTGTATATCATGGACTACTCTAGAAGATGTTCTGCTCACAGATAGGAGTAATTGAAATCCCCTCCAACACAGAAGAGAAGATTACAAGCATAGCACATTCACATATTAAGTCAGTCACACTAGAAACCCTGAAGAATTTTATCATCATACATTTATGTAATAGAAATTAGGTATAGAAATAGAGCAGGTAAGAACAAATCTATATGGATAAGGAAGAAATTATCCATGAACTAAAATGGAAAAAAACCTGCAGACAAATGGACTATCATAATAAAAGGTGATCATTCCAACAGAGAGTGATAATAGCTCTTCCTAAGAGTGTTGTCTCAGCTTCCAGCAGCAGAATCGGTGTGTGGAAATAAGAGGGATAGAGATGAGGACAGAAACACCACCTGACTTACTTGTGGCTGAGGAAATAATGACTAAAGCCAGAACCATATTGTTTCTTCTTTGTAATTTTGTGTATATGTTGTATTTAAAATAACTATTAGTGAACTATGTACTTTTTTTCCAGAATGTGGTAGTATTAGCTTTTCTTTAGCTAATCTTTTTGTTGTTTTTTCACAAATGAGTTAAAAGGGAAGCATCTAAACTAGATTGGAATAAATTTTCCTAGTATTTCCTCAGGTAAGCGTGGCCTTCTGTGATTACTCCTCACAGAATTATTTCCAAATTAAACTGTTTTCATGTTTAAATAATATCCTTACTATTTTCTTGCCTCATATTTAATTTATTTCTCCTATAAACTCATACATAAATTTCCACAGTAGCCCTTTAGCTGGGCTTCTGGTTTCTTGTGTCTTTCTCCTTCAGCTGTTTAATACAGTAAGATGTGTGTTACCTGAGTCAAGGAGTGAGGAAATAATTGTAAGGGTAGAAGTGAAATAAGGTAGCCTAAAGCCCAAGTAGCAATCACACATTCAGAAATCACGGAAATTTTGAGCAATGTCCTTTGTCTTTCAAAGCAGTGTGGTCCTCACTGAAATTCCAGATCAGGGACTGGCGCCACTCCCTGTCAACCACTGCTCTTTTCTGACTCACCACCTTCATCTGTTGATCCACACATTCAGTTAATGGATACTTAGCACCTTCCGTGTGTTGTGGTGACTAGCAGATATGGGGCCCCTACTCTCACAGAATTTGTAGGCTGACTCAGGATATAGACGGGTAAATTGTAAACCATAATCGACTTTTATATCATGTTTTAATGTTTTTAATAAATGCTGTAATGGGAATTTATCAGCTATTAAGAGCTCATATGTTAAGGGTATTTTATTTTAGTTCAGATTTGGGGACCGAAATAAACTTTCCAGAAGAGTGATACTTAAGCTGAGACCCAAAGCATGGCTGGGGATATTCAGGCAATTGGGAGAAGGCAAAAGGGTGACCTCTTTTCCGGCCTTTCTGAATTGGGGTGATAGGATGTACAAACCCAGAGAGAACAGTATGTGGCAGGGAACTGAGATGAGTTTCCTGAGATGAAGTGCAGAGTATGCAGGGGAGGGAGCAGTGGTGGCTGAGCTAGAAAGATAAGCAGGGCCAGAATATGAAGTTGTACACATTCATTTCCTAACCTTCTTGTGTTTTGAAAAGTACATCACGCAGGCTCCCTTGCCAGTTGTCTTCCAGGTAAATTCAGTGATTGAGGACACAAGTGTACAGAGCAGAAGAGAAGCCAGGATGGTTTTCCCTCTCTTTCTCTAAAGAGACTGCATCTTCTTCATGATTCTAGCTTTCACCAGACCCTCCTCATCCATGGTCCCAGCTTCTGTCAGACAAGTTCCTGCAGAAGTTCCATCTTCTTTTAGGAATTCCTCACTCTGAACTCTAGTAACATTACTTATTCTTTTTGTTCATGCCACCCTAGAGTGGTAGTGGCTTCCTGCTGTTGCCAATTTCTGCTTGTCTCAGCATCACCTGTGTTTCTTTTGTTTCTCTCAACTCCTTTGTAATTGTTTTTTGTGTGCACTATCCTTTTTTGAATTAACTTCTGTGGATTCTGTTTTCCTGACTAGAGCCTGACTAATAAAAGGGCCTTACAGGCCATGTATGGTAAATGAGAGTTATTCTAGAAGTGATGGCAAAAAAATATTTTAAGCAGGACTTGTGACTTAGTTGTATATCTACAACAAAATGATCACTCTGGCTGATGTGTAAAGAATAAATAGAAGGGCAAAACTGGTGGCATTTTCCTCCTGTGAAAATCTGGGCAAGAAGAGATGACCTGGGTTATGAAACCTGCAGTAGGCGGCGATGTGTAGGTGGATTCTAGCCTTAGAAGGAGGTGAGCTCCTGTCCTGATCAATTCTATAAGCTGTGAGAAAGAAAGAGGATCCAGGAGTGATTCCCAGTTTTCCCATCCGAACATCCAGATGAACGGTAGTGCTGTTCACTGAGATGCAAAGTACAAGAGGTGCAGGGTGGAGGAGGGTGGGTGATGAATTCAGTGCCAGAATGCCGTTATTTGTTTATGAGAAACCGTGGAGCTGTGCAGTACTACTAGGTATGCCACGCTGGAGCTCACGAGAGAAGTCTGTCCTGGAGAAATAAACGAGGGAATCATCACCGTGTAAAGTGTCATTGAAGCCATAAAAGTGGACAGTGTTGCTTAGGGAGTTAAAGAGAGGTGGGTCTTAAGCTTGATCAGGTCACAGACTTCTTAGATAATTTTCCCCAGATTAATGCATGTAAGCACATAGTGACTGTTGTAAACAAAAAGAGCCAGTCAGGAAAAAATCCTTTAACACCAATTTATGGAGGCTGGTCTGAGAAGGCTCAGTCAGCATCTCTCTGTCTCTGCTTCTTATGCAAATGTCCATTTCTAACCCACTCACAACTGTCCATCTCTCTACCTCTCGGGGTTTTTGCTGAGGGTTTTGCTTACAGCCTGGGACAAAGACCACTGGTAGTCTTCTAAAGTCCCTTACTTGGTATACAGGTGTCCCAGCCATACTACCTTTCTCCAGGAAAGGCCCCTATTCCTTTCCTTGCTTCTAGTTGTAGCTGTCTCCTGTGACTACTTCTCATCAATGGAAAGTGAGTAGAGGTGTGTGAACTATTCCTCGCCAAGACTTTTAAGAAAAACTTTTTGGTTCCTTTAGTGTCTTATCTATCTCTCCTGATGGTACAAATGTTAATCCTAATCTGTGATTTGGGGACAACAAAGCCATAAAGTGGAAAAAGTCCTACTCTCAGGATCCCTGTGTGAAGAGAGTTTCCTATTGACTAGGAGCGCTCACTTTGGACTGTCATGGGAGTAAGATATAACTCCTCTTGGTTGAGACACGAATATTTGGTTCTATCTTTTATAGAACTTTAGCCCACACCAGCTAATACACTACATTATCTGTCAGTTTCTTTTAAATTCTGTTTCATTCCACCTAGTCTTGCTCTGTGTATCTTGCATCTAACATTTCTCAAGGGAGAGGATCCAACTGGCTTTGTAGATTACCATCTGATCAGGTGTCCATTCTGGCACAGATTTTCCCGTCAATCACCTGGCTCCTCTTAAGGTTTAGCTATAGGTGACTGCCTAAAGGTTAGTCACAGATGCTTGGAATTGATTCTGGCTGATACAGCATCAAAAGGCACTACACACGAAATGTGTGTATAAGCTACTCTTTCTGGCCACTTTCCTGAGAAAAAGAGCAGCCATTTGCCCTAGTTTTCTGGGGTAAAGTCCCAATTTATGCCTCTTATTCCAGTATAATCATTAAGACTACCCCGCTTTTATTCTTGAAAGTGTCACAGCTTGGAATATAAATTACATGAACTCCCTATTCAAAAGAGGCGCACCTTTTCCCAGCTATTTCTCTAGTGCTAAACAGATTACTGTGTGTAAACTCCATTTTTATGTGCAATACTGATATTCAAATACCTCAAATTTAAAACACTCCAATATTTCTTGAACTTGGTCCCCTCATTTATCCAATCTCATTTTTCATGCTGGCTAATAAATTTGTTCCTTATCACCTAGCCAGCCAGCTTATTCTCTTCTTTGGACCTTGGATGTTTACCTATCCAGCATCTATTTTCCTTTTTCTAATAATGGCTCCCACTCCTACCTTGGGCAAACACTTATCAATGAGTTTGGTCAGATGGTGCTGCCTCCACACTCAGCTACAGGCAATACTGACCAGAGCCTCATATTACCTTGGCCAATTGGATCCAGTGAAGGTTGGACCTATGACCTAAGCAGCGTAACTGCTCAGTCATAATTACTCCTAAGATTTGTGCTAGAATAACAGAGGAGGAGCTGTTCCCTCTCCAAGAGGAGAGAGATAAAGAGATTCCTGACAATCATATCTAAATAGGAATCAAAACAATCCTGCTTCCGGACTATCCATGATGACTTTCAGTAGTGAGCTAATAAATTCATTCATTTGAAACTTAAAAGAGTCATAACGTATGTCTCTAACTTGCTTCGTTGTACCTTTGCTCATGCTATTTCCTCAAATGGGGGAATGTTCCATTGCATTCTTTTGCCAATCCAGCTTCATTGCTTTGGGATTAGGCAAAAGCACCCATCTATCTTCAGAGGTCCTTGCCTAACTTCATCCCACT
This sequence comes from Neophocaena asiaeorientalis asiaeorientalis, assembly GCF_003031525.2. Classification (NCBI taxonomy): domain Eukaryota; kingdom Metazoa; phylum Chordata; class Mammalia; order Artiodactyla; family Phocoenidae; genus Neophocaena; species Neophocaena asiaeorientalis. Next base: position 12,682,113 of record NW_020185337.1, on the reverse strand, counting down.
GTAATTAGTCACTTACTCTGAAAACGTCAGCATTTACATACAGGTTCAAGGTGAAAGGCAACAGATGCTGGTTGTTACATAGTAACTGGAGTACTGCTCTTAGGGGGAGATTAGTAGCGTTCCTTATGCACAATATCCTTTCTAGTGAATTGCAACAACGGAACTAATCAGTATACCATCAGTGTATATAAGAACTCTTTCATTTGAACATGACAGAAACTCAAGTTAATTAAGGAAGAATCCATTGGCTTCTGTAGCTGGGAAATGCTGGTAGAGATTTCTGTGAGGGCTGGAACCAGGGGTTCAAACAAGAGCTTGTTCTCTTTTTTTCCATCTGTTAGTGCTCTTTTCTTCCTTGTGTTTGCTTAATGCTGCGAACAGACTCTGCAAATAGTGAGGAATATGGCTGCAACCATCCTTTCAGTTTAGCAACCCAAGCCATTAAATACAATATTTCAAGCTAATAGTAAAATAAAAGTTCAGGGGAGAATTCTGATTCACCAGATTTGAGCTTGGGTCCATCCACAAAACAGTCACTGAGGCAAAGAGTATGGAATTTCTCTCATTGGCAGGGTCTCTGCTAGCCCATATGGCTCCATAGCCTTTGTACAAATGAGCAAATGATTTCCCTACTAGGTAGAGGCAGCCCTGCAGGTGAACAGCTTGGCAAGCAGATGGAGCCTTTATGAGGATGAGAGAAAGGTGACCTTTCTTCAGACATACACACCCCATGCCAAGGTACACAGCTTGGGGAGAGAAGCATGGCTAGATTTCAGACCCCACTCATTGCCCTGGCCAGACATTCTCAGGCGCAACAAACTGTATAAGGTGGTCCCACGCACTGGTCATTGTGGATCAGAGGATCACCACTTGCTGGAGCCAGGTAATGAGGTGGGGGTGAGGTAAATGCAGGGAAAGTCACTATGACTGCAGGACCCCGGTCCAAACATAGATCCAGAAGGAGTGGCTCCTCAAAGGCAAAATATTAGAAAGATAAACATGTACTCACTTCACCATACCACTGATACATAATATATCAATTCTGTAATAATTTTTAAACTAAAAGTAGAAATTAGAACACTATGTATCTGATAGCTAAATAAATAAGAGAAACAAAATTGGAAATTGTTTTTCAAAATATAGACTATGCAGATAGGCAACTTTTTTCTCTTTCATTTTTTTGTTTTTTCCTTTAAGTAAAATTAATTAGTTTAATTTACAAATAATCTTGAATTCTTCTCTTTTCAAGTATAGTGGGAGAAATTAAATGCCATGTACCATAACCACCCACCCCTGCTACCTGCTTCATTTTTTGCTTTGAAATAGTCAGTGTGAAGCCCGCTGCTACGTTAATTACTTAACTAAAGCATGAGTTCCTAATGCTTGCTCTCTCAAGGAGACCTCCTCCCCTCACCTCAGTTCATTTATGTTAAAGTCGGGCCCTTTCAAAGTCCCTTTGTGTGACAGCTATTATTTTCTATATCCATACTGCAATAATAATAAAAAGTACTTTGTTAACTGTAATATCTCCCATCCCCAATTGTGTGACTTTCATATGTCAAGCAGATTGACGTTAAGTGTACCTCCCACTGGAGAATCTTGATTCCCTCCTTGTGTTTCACTAGCTATTTTGCTTTGTATTCCTTCTTTTCTTTTGAATATGTCATTACCCATCACCTCCTTCCCCTCTATTGTTCTTTCAGAGGCAAAGTTCTTTTTAGAGGGCTCCATATTTTTACCGTTACATTTTTCTTGATTTTTAATATGAGTATGAATACCACAGAAAAATATCATTCTAATACAGCTGCATGTTGGTTTCTTCAGAATACAGGTATTTTACACTTCTTTCTTCAATTGGAATATTTGCAGCTTTCTACCGTGTTTACAATATATATGTTTTAATACCATCTCACATCCTATTTTCTATTTCTTTTATGATTATGTGACCTCCAAAATGAAGGAAGATATATAACAAACTTGATAAATATTAAGTAAAGTATAATTATATATTAATTCTATACACTAAGGTCCTGTCATAAAATTATGTGAACTTTATTGCAAAATGGTAGATCTGAAAGAGGAAACAATTTTTCTTCTGTTTAGAAAATATGAATAAAATAATATAAAAATGGAAATAAAAATTGTAAAATAGGCAAAATTTTATATCATCAGTGTGTTGCCTGCAAAAGAAGACACTGTAGTTGAATGTCTATAAAGGTGATTTACTTGATTCACACCTGATTATGTCATGATGTGCTGACTATTGTGAGTGATAATGAAGAAGGGTGGCTGTAGACTTAGGGTCAAGACTGGTGCAGAAGTAACCGATTAAGTATCTGTGCCACAGAAAATAAGATAGCAAAAGAGAACTAGGAAGCTATTGGAGGGACATTAATGAAATGAGGGGAAAAGCTCTGAGAGAGGCAAAGACTACCAAACCATTTGCCTAAAATATTTCTTAGAGCCAAGACTGGATGTAATGCTAAAATGAAGATAAAGTAGGTAGTTGTACATTTTCAATTATTTGCCTGTCATTGTGAGAAGTGTGGTTTAGGGACACACACACAAAGTATCAAACAATGCCATTGCTCAATGTTCATATATAAAGGGATTTTCATTCTAATTTTAATTCCTTATGTAAAATATATTTAAAAAAATGTTTTGCTAAGAATATTTGATGATTTGTTTAAGAATTTTTAGAACTTGTACTCTTAGTTTTTATTTTCTTATCTTAATTACAGCTCTACTCAGGTATTACCACCCATTTTAATAATGGCTTTATAAATATTTTGTGGATTGAATATTTGTGTGGGGTGTATTCAAGTATTAACTGTGTCTATTGCGGTGCTCTTTTATTTCTCTCTCTTCTAACTATATTCCTAAAATAGGACCAATTTATTTTAGTTTAGCTATTTTAAACCTATCATCTTCCCTAACTTATGACATTTTGTAAAAGCCTTGGTAATATTTTGTTGGACACGATATTAAAATAATGAATTGAATTGCAACATTTAAGCAATCTATTGATTGTAAGGTAAGATACAATTGATTGATTATATCTATTGATTGTAACTCCAACTAGATTAGGCAAAAAATGTCACTTGTCAGTCTAATAAACAAAGAAAAATCAAACATCCCATGTGTGAGAAGGTCAAGAGCGGCGCCTAGACCACAGAAATAAATAGAACAGAGTCTCAGATGCCTCCATATCTGTTATTAAAATCCTGTTATCTCTAGAAACATATGATTAATTACAGCTTCTGAATTTTATATGGTAAAGTTTAGTTTAACTGATTTTTCTCAGATTTGCTATAAATTACCAATGGACAATGATTGGCTTGACTGTGACTGTGACTGTAACTGTGACTCAGGTTCACTTGACTTTGGTCACAGACCCATCCTGGGCCAGTCAAAAGGACTAAGGAACAGTCATAGAAGATCTTGGTTGTAACAAGGAAAGGGGCAATTCCAGAAAGAATGGGGCTATTGCAGTTCCTGGAAGAATTGAGGCATTAGATTAAAACATTATAATTACTATATAAATTATAAGCTATATAAATTTAATATATAAATGCACATAAGTATAATATATATAAACGTATTAATAAAATAAAAGTATAAAATTATTATAATCAAAGACTGTTATAATAGTAAATGGCTACACAGTGTGCTTTAAAATTTATGAAGTTTTAGAGGATTTAAAATTATCCCATAAAGGTACAATATATCACATTTATTAAACCAGGAAGCTAAATTTAAAGTTCCAACTGAGACACTGAGATAAGATAGATTTTTGATACTTAATGAGTTGTGGGATATACCAAAATGCATTAATCAAAAGAAATATCCAGGCTTCCCTGGTGGCGCAGTGGTTGAGAGTCTGCCTGCCGATACAGGGGACACGGGTTCATGCCCCGGTCCGGGAAGATCCCACATGCCGCGGAGCGGCTGGGCCCGTGAGCCATGGCCGCTGAGCCTGAGCGTCCAGAGCCTGTGCTCCGCAATGGGAGAGGCTACAGCAGTGAGAGGCCCGCGTACCGAAAAAAAAAAAAAAAAATCCAAGAACTAAATTCCCTGCCTTTACCTCTTAGGGATATAGCCCTGGTTAAGAGGGAAGTTGGAATGAGATTTGGAAAGGATATGTTGGAGAGAAGTGCTGTTATATCCTACTCAGCCACAAGGGAAGGGTGAATAAAGTAACCAGATAAAATACAGGATGCCCAGTTAAGTGGAGGGACTTATTGTAAGTCTCAGCCATTTACAGTGACCCCAAAGGGACCACCCAGAGAGTATGCCCACACTGGAGACTTAGAAAATGTGCCTGACACAGGTTAAGAAACCCAGAGTGATGTTAGCAGCAGAATGGTGGCCTGCTTTTTTTCAGAAGAAGAAAGGACCATAAGAATTGTCCATTAAAAACAATAACAACAAAAGCCAAAAAACCAACCAAACAAAAAAAATCAGCCACATAAAAACAATTGCAAGAATGGAGCCCTCTTGAATCCTGCCCAAGAAACTGTGTAAGAGTGGGTAACTAGAAAGCTAGGGGTTCAGGAATGGGGAGTAGGATGGTGAGGGGGGTGAGGGGGCAGCTGGGGCAGGACAGATATAGGACAAATAGGGTTGTCCACTCAGGCATTGTCCAGAGAGTCCAAGTAATCATTCTCAGAGGTTTCCAGGAAAGCAACTTGGAGACCAGGATTAATTTTCAACCTGTGCCAAGCTCAGAGAGTATAAAGATTATCTTATCAGAGTACCAGTTAACAAGAATTTTCTGTATTCCATTTTCCCCAAAATCTAACCCAAGAAAGACTAAAATCATGAAGTAGGATTATGAACAGAATAAAGAGAAAAAGCCAATCATACCCCTTCATAAAAAAAGAAGCAGCCTACTTGCTACTCAGCAATACTGGTGGTAAACGGTGGGGTGATTGGGGCTTGTGGGGAGAAGTGCCCAGAAACTTTACTTTTCAATGAATCATGAAGATTTAAGCTATTGTACTGGACATTTCTGATGAAATAATTCCAAAGGGTTTCGTGGAATAAAGTCATCATATAACTTTTCTTTTAAGTTGACAACAAGAAAACTTTTCTATGAATAAATGTTGAAAGGACAATGAGAGTTCATGAAGTGTTGACTATATTTCTTTAGTCATGTTTGTTCAACACACCAGTTACATGTGTGTGTTTACTGTATTTTAGGATTCAATTGTAAAAGTCTATGAAGGATTAAAGTATTAAAATAGCATAAGGATTTAAGACTTTGGTAGCACTACATCAAAATAATCATTTTATATAAGAAAATGGAGTCCTCCTTCCGTGTCACCGCTGCCACCATGCCCGGAGGGCTCCTTCTTGGGGACGAGGCTCCCAACTTCGAGACCAGTACTACCATCGGCTGCATCCGTTTCCATGACTATCTGGGAGACTCATGGGGCAGTCTCTTCTCCCACTCTCGGGACTTTACCCCAGTGTGTACCACGGAGCTTGGCAGACCAGCAAGCTGGCACCAGAATTTGCCAAGAGGAACGTTAAGATGATTGCCCTTTCAGTAGACAGTGTTGAAGACCATCTTGCCTGGAGCAAGGATATCAATGCTTACAATGGTGATGAGCCCACAAAAGAGTTACCTTTTCCCATCATTGATGATAAGAATCAGGACCTTGCCATCCAGTTGGGCATGCTTTATCCAGCAGAGAAGGACGAAAAGGGCATGCCTGTAACAGTTCATGTGGTATTTATTTTCAGTCCTGATAAGAAGCTAAAACTGTCCATCCTCTACCCAGCTACCACTGGCAGGAACTTTGATGAGATTCTCCGAGTCATTATCTCTCTCCAGCTGACTGCAGAAAAGAGGGTTGCCACCGCAGTTTATTGGAAGAATGGAGACAGCGTGATGGTCCTTCTAACCATCCCTGAAGAGGAAGCCAAAAAACTTTTCCCTAAAGGAGTCTTCACCAAAGAGCTCCCATCTGGCAAGAAATACCTCCACTACACCCCCCAGCCATAGGCTCTCCACGGAGTTGATGCAGGAGCTGCTCGCTGAGCACCGTGAGCCAGAGGATGCCAGCTGCCCATTATGTTTTCCTGCAGCAGTACCATAAAAACATCCTGGTGTGGGCTTCCCTGGTGGCGCAGTGGTTGAGAGTCCGCCTGCCGATGCAGGGGACACGGGTTCGTGCCCCGGTGTGGGAGGATCCCACATGCCGCGGAGCGGCTGGGCCCGTGAGCCATGGCCACTGAGCCTGCGCGTCCGGAGCCTGTTGCTCCGCAACGGGAGAGGCCACAACAGTGAGAGGCCCGCGTACCGCAAAAAAAAAAAAAAAAAAAACATCCTGGTGTGATCACAGCCAAGGTCTTTAGGTTGCTATACTACTGGCTTATTAAATGAAAATGGCACTAAAAATTCCTTGGGATTCTTTGCTCTGTGCCTTTAGCAGCATTCTCTTCTGTTCATATATCTTAGCATTCTCTGCTGATTCTCTTTGAAATTTGAGGCTCATCTTGTTGGATCTCTGCAGGGTTTATGACCAACAAGGTGGTACCAGTTTATGGTGGAAAAAGCCTGCTTTGCTCTATCATAGAATGAGTATCAGTTTTCTTCAGCTGTGCTAATCAAATCCTTTCTTCTGTTACCCATTTTGGGAAGGAAAAGAACTTGGGGTTCAACTTCCTCTGTACATATCTACGTATGTAACCTAAGAACTTAGAGTAACCCAGATATTCTTCAATATTCCATGTTTTGATCACAACTGGGGGCAAAACCTTTTCAATTCTGTAATTTTCAGTAGATAACTGAAGAATGAGCAGGGGGAAGGAATCTTTAAGTATTTTGCTATCAAGAAAAATTTTCAATAAATTTCTATTGAAAGTGGGACGCTACAGAAAAGGTTCCACTTGCCTGCCAGGGAGGTGTACCAGAGGCATGAGTAACACAACAGTGCCAGGTGCCTTTCAGAGTACTTCTGGATGTCAGTTGGCTCTACAGTGAAGTGCACATGAAAGGGCACACCTTGGGAAGAGGGGAGAGGATGACTGAAAATGTTTTATTATAGATTTATTCTTGCAGTGGAGGAGGGGGGACTATTTTCTGAATTTTACTTCTTAGTGATCAGCAAGTAAATCCTTTGTTAAAATGTGATCAGAAAATTCTGTTGTCACATTTTCAAGTACTTGTTCAGACTCATGTCCTAAGGGCAGATATTTCCTTGCTAGATTTGACACTGATGCTTTTCTCCGAAGACAGATACATAAAATTTCATATAATGAAAATGGAGGAGCAGCTGATGAAGATGTGATCCCAGGGACTTCCCTGGTGGTCCAGTGGTTAAGACTGCACGCTTCCACTGCAGGGGGCACGGGTTTGATCCCGGGTCAGGGAACTAAGATCTCATGTGCTGCCCAGTGCAGCCAAAAATAAAATAAAATAAAATGTGTTTCCTTTGCTTTGAAAAAAAAAAAAAGGACTGTTTTCTTTAATTTTTCATTTTTTAACACAAATTTAATCTCATTTTTAGGTTGGATAAATTTTGATAAAGAATAGTAACTAACACTTTTTTTGGCGATTGGCTATAGAACTTTTTTTTCCTATTAAGTGTCTAGAAGATATGTTTTCAGTTATACTAGGAACTGATGACACCATAATCAGAGGAACACAATGTATAAAATAAATTGTACACTATTCACATTGATAGTTCTGCTACTATTTCTTAAGGAATGAGTTTTCCAATGGCAAACTCTTTGGAAGACACTTTGTGTGTCTCCCACTAATATGTGTATTTCTATTCATCATCTCCTCTGCTTCTCTGTGCTTATATGGCCATTCTATGAGGTGACCATCACCCTGATACGAAAATGATATAAAGATACTACAAAAAAAGAAAATTACAGACAAATATCACAGATGAATATAGATACAAAATCCTCAACAAAATACTAGTAAACGGAATCCAACACCACATTAAAAGGATCATACACCATGATCAAGTGGGATTTATCCCAGGGATGCAAGGATTCTTCAGTATACGGAAATCAATTGGTGTGATGCACCGTATTGGTAAATTAAGGAATATAAACCATATGATCATCTCAATAGATGCAGAAAAAGCTTTTGACAGAATTCAACACCGATTTATGATAAAAACTCTCCAGAAAGTGGACAAAGAGGAAGCGTACAATCTGTTCAATAAGTGGTTCTGGAAACACTGGACAGCTACATGTAAAAGAATGAAATTAGAACACTCCCTAACACCATACATAAAAATAAACTCAAAAGGGATTAAAGACCTAAATGTAAGGCCAGACACTGTCAAACTCTTAGAGGAAGACATCGGCAGAACACTCTATGACATAAATCACAGCAAGATATTTTTTGACCCACCTCCTAGGGTAATGAGAATAAAAACAAACAAATGGGACCTAATGAAACTTAAAAGCTTTTGTACAGCAAAGGAAACCGTAAACAAGATGAAAAGACAACCCTCAGAATGGGAAAAAATATTTGCAAATGAATCAACTGCCAAAGGATCAATCTCCAAAATATATACATAGCATATGCAGCTCAATATTAAAAATACAAACAACCCAGTCAAAAAACGGGCAGGGCTTCCCTGGTGGCGCAGTGGTTGAGAGTCTGCCTGCCAATGTAGGGGACACGGGTTCATGCCCCGGTCCGGGAAGATCCCACATGCTGCGGAGCGGCTGGGCCCGTGAGCCATGACTGCTGAGCCTGCGCGTCCGGAGCCTGTGCTCCGCAACGGGAGAGGCCACAACAGTGAGAGGCCTGCGTACTGCAAAAAAAAAAAAGGGCAGAGGACCTAAATAGTCATTTCTCCAAAGAAGACATACAGGTGGCCAAGAGGCCACCTCTTCTTGTTGTTTAATAAACAACAAGAAGGCAACAAAAAAGCAGTGTGCTTGGAGTTAATTTTCATTGTATACTGAAATATTACTATATTGTATTATATATTGAATGTATTATTTATTAAACATATGATTATTGTGTGATATGCCTTTTGAGATTATAGTCAGGACTTAATTATACATATATTTAAATTTATTTTCAACATATTAATAGCAGTTAGAGAAATAACATTTTAAGTTGGTAGAGTTCCCTGAAATCTTCTTATAAATATAGTAAGATGATTGGTTCAGATGTCCAAATTAATCATCCTTAATACATGCTTAAAAAATATGAGTCTTGAATACTCAATGATTCCTTCATTCCTCTGTTCTCATTCCTGAGTGAGGATGAATTTGAGCCACCGTTAATCATACATGAAACAGGAAACATTTAGATTTGATTTTTTTTTAAAGAGTAGAACTCTCCTTTTAGATATCCACACACAGTGGAAACAACTGCTGCTCTATTTTCCATCATGTCCGAGCAAGGTGCCACTGTCAAAATCATGTCAAACATTTTTTGTAGTATTTACATCATAAGCAGTTCCCCTGTCCCCACCCACACACTTTAAAGCCAGCATTGTAAGCTCTTATCTATCCCTTGGCATGATGTTAAGTCAAGCATTTCCAGACAGTAGCCTTCCTGCTGGGGCTGTTTCAATCCCAAGATTAAGAATTGCAGAAATGTGGTTAAATAGATATGTTGTGCTGGTTAAGGTTCCTCTGTGATGTGTTTTAGGCCTGAATTTCATTCTATGTTATATAATTATAACAATTATACAACTTAAGAATGTAATTTATATAAAAATATAGAAATATAATTCTCCCATTTAAAGGAATGTCATGGGAAATTTTTTTCTATGGTCAAGTGATTAAATTTAATCTAAGATATGGTATATTAGTTCTAAGAATCTTACGAGAATTTAGGGAAAAAGACTTTAATGCCCTGGGAGACTGACATGATATTAAGCTTGTAGTAGTGCCGTTTCTCCTATTTTCCTTCTCAGAAAATAATACTAAATCCTTTGGACCCAAGAAATGAGAAGAAATTCTCTACTTGTTTTGCTACAGGGGAGAACCCAAAATGCCCCTCTCCTGTGATAGAGTCTCAGCTCTCTTTCTGTGAGAGACATCTTCTGGTTTACAAAACTAAGTAGGGCATATATGTGAAGGTAGAAAATTATGATTAGCTTTTTATAAAGGTAAAATAGTTGAGTCATAATTTCCCAGTTTCTAACTTCCTGGCACACAGTATTCAAGGTTAAAAGGATTCATCAGCTGATCAAATATTAAAATTAACAGTAATGATTTAATTTTCTTCCCATATATGTGAATCAGTGGCTCTCCTTAATTCAACTGATATTTCACAATCCTGACAAAATACTTTTGAGTCCCAGGGCTCCTATAAAATTCATAATATTACCTTATTGTCCTAGAATTTGTTTTCCTTCTAAATCATAGAATAAAAACATGATTAAACTGGTAAATATTTATTAGTCTAATACTCTTATTTTGTAGATGAGTTAAGTGAGATGTTAAATGAGAGTTCATGGTTAGATGTTAGAAATATGTATATTTTCTTCAGTTTATCTTTTAAATTATGATAGTAAAAGATAAAATGTCATTTTTTCACTGTTGGTTTACCACCAGTACAGCAAATACCTCTGTAGAACATGTCTGCCATTTATCCCTTGTTGTTTTAATTCTTTGTAATACCAATAATACATTCTACTTAAAAGTTTCTAGAAGTAAGGACATTTGGTTGCTGACCTAATTTAAGTGAACAAAAATAGTGTGATGACATGAGGATTCTTTTTTCCAGCTTGAGCAGTACTCATTTTGTGACATTGGGAAAGCTTTCTCATTTCTCTGTGCCTCAGATTTCCTAAGTCATGTTATTAACTGTCATAATGTTTAATATTTGCTGAATGATGAAAGAAATTGAAGACAACACAAACAGGTGGGAAGATACACTGTGTTCTTTGACTGGAAGAATCAATATTAAAATGACCATACTACCCAAAGCAATCCACAGATTCAGTGCAATCCCTATCAAATTACCAATGACATTTTTCGTAGAACAAGAACAAAATATTTTAAATTTGTATGGAAACACAAAAGACCTCAAATAGCCAAAACGATCTTGAGAAAGAAGAATAGAGTTGGAGGAATCACGTCCCCTGACTTCAGATTATACTACAAAGCTACAGTAATCAAAATAGTATGGTGCTGGCACAAAAACAGACATGTAGATCAATGGAACAGGATAGAAAGCCCAGAAGTAACCCCCCACACTTATGGTCACAATTAATCTGTGACAAAGGAGGCAAAAGATACACAACGGAGAAAAGACAGTCTCTTCAATAAGTGGTGCTGGAAAAACTGGACAGCTACATGTAAAAAAATGAAATTAGAACATCCTCTAACACCATATACAAAAATAAACTCAAAATGAATTAAAGACCTAAATATAAGACCGTATACTCTAAAACTCCTAGAGGAAAATGTAGGAGGAACACTCTTTGACATGTCACAGCAATATTTTTTTGGATCTATCTCCTAGAGTAATGGAAATAAAAACAAAAATAAACAAGTGGGACCTACTTAAACTTAAAAGCTTTTTCATAGCAAAGGAAACCATAAATTAAACAAAAAGACAACCTACAGACTGGGAGAAAATATTTACAAATGAATATATTTTGTCACTCCCTTCTGGCCTGCAAAGTTTCCACATAAAAATCAGCTGATAGCCTTATGGAGGTTCTGTTGTATATGAGTCTTTTTTTTTCTCATGCTGCCTTTACAATTCTCTCTTTATGTTTAACTTTTGCCATTTTCATTATGATATGTCTTGGTGTGGGTCTATTTGGGTTCATCTGGTTTAGGACCCTCTGTGCATCCTGTACTTGGATATCTGTTTCCTTCTTCAAGCTTGGGAAGTTTTCAGCCATAATTTCATCAAATACATTTTTGACCCTTTTTCTTTTTTTTTTTTTGCGATACGCGGGCCTCTCACTGTTGTGGCCTCTCCTGTTGTGGAGCACAGGCTCCTGACGCGCAGGCTCAGTGGCCATGGCTCACGGGCCTAGCTGCTCTACGGCATGTGGGATCTTCCCGGACCGGGGCACGAACTCATGTCCCCTGCATCGGCAGGCGGACTCTAAACCACTGCGCCACCAGGGAAGCCCTCGACCCCTTTCTTTTTCTCTTCTCCTTCTGAGACTCCTCTAATGCAAATGTTGGTATGCTTGATGTTATCCCAAAGATATCTTAAACTGTTTTCATTTGTTTTAAATTTGTCTTTCTTTTTACTGTTCTGATTGGGTGATTTCCATTATTCTATCTTTCAGATTAGTTATGCATTCTTCTATATCATTTAGTCTGCTATTCATTCCTTCTAATATGTGTGGTTTCCTTTTTTATTATTTCAGTTAGTATATTCTTCAGTTATCACTGATTCTTTTTTATATTTTCTAGTTTCTTTTAAAAATTCTCATGGTATTCATCTATTCTTTCCCCTGATTCAGTTAGCATTCATGTTGCTAATGCTTTGAATTCTTTATCTAACCAGTTGTTTATTTCTATTTCAGTAGTTGTTTTTTCAGAGGTTTTCTTTTGCTCTTTCAATTGAGACAAATTCATCTGTCTTCTAATTTTGCTTATCTTTCTCTGTCTTTATTAAATTAGGTCAAACAGTTACCTATGGTGGTCTTGAAGTGGTGTTCTTACATAGGAGCATCCCTATGTAGTCTGTGTGCCCAGTGGCTTTGGTGGGAGAACTGGATTTGATATGAACACAAGTCAGATCTTTCCTCAGGATGTGCTGGCAGCTATCACCTTGGTAGGAGGTGGTGCTGGAGAAGGAGGGGCTAGGGCTGGAGCCAGGTGTGGGGCAGGGTCAGGTCCCAAGTACTAGAGCAGAAGCCTGAGGGTTGGGTCTGAGCCTGCTCAGTTCCTTTTAAGTGTGTGCTCTTTCCCCTCCCAGTACCAGCACCCTCAACCCCAGAGGGGGACAGTGTTAGAGCAAGAGAGGCTGGTATGGGTATTTGGTTAAGGTCAGGGTACCAGGTGTGGTAGTCTGGCCACTGTCAGAAATATGGTCTGCCTCTGATATGCTGCCTGTGTAATTGCCAGTAGTAGTTGCCACCTCCCCGTTGATATGCTGCTTAGGATTTGAGCCACCACAGCGTCTCGCAGCTGTGCTGTTTCCTCAGTCATGGCATCCCTTGCTCCATTGTGGTTTGCTTTGGCTCAGGCTGGGATGCTATCAGGGTGGTTGTGGGAAACCAGTCAACCACACAGTTTCAGTCCTCTCTTTCCACTCCCTCTCTCCTGCTTCCGGTTCAAGCAAGCATTTGCATACTTCTCAAGAGCAGAGTCCAGCCTTCCCACAATCCTCCTGCTAGTCCCACTGGCCCTCTGACCAGCCAAGGGGACTTATCTTCCTTTTGTTGGATTCCAGGACTGGAGCACCCAAAGTGTGGCTTGAACCACTCACTCTCTGGGGAGAGTCTCCACCCACATAATCTACCTGTTCTTCTGAGTCACCTCCCAGAGCACATGTCCCTACCTGATCACTTTTCTTCCCTTGCTACGTGGTGCTGCGTGTATCTTTCTTACAGCCTTGGTTGTACAGGAGTCTGTCTGCCAGTCTTCAGTTAGTTTTCAATGAGAATTGTTCCACAAGTATATGTATTTTCTGATATATTTGTGGGGAGAGGTGAGTTCCACATCCTCCTACTCCACTGTTGTCTGCCCAAATGCTTTAAATGTCATTTAGATCTTGGGTTACTGACAGAAAAGAAGAAACATAGAAGTATAGAACTAGTTTCTTCCTTTGGTGAACTTTATTTTGAAGATTAAAAACAGTGAGTACTGAGCTGACTGGTGTTCAGTAAAAATTACACATGATGAAGGCATTGTGGTATGTGAAACATGTACTGGATGTGGACCACAGTTCTGTCCTCATCTTGGCTCCTCAGTCATCATGATTGTCATTTTCAGGGCATCTCTCAAGCCTTTGTGTCCGTGTAGGGAGATGCTTGCCCAGCTCACTGCACAGGGTATTTATGATGATCCAGTGCTTGTGATATATGTGAAAGTGTAACCTAAACAAAAAGTGAACATGAGTAATAAACAATTTAAAGTTTAAACTCTTAGAGACACTTAGGAAAAACATTCATGCACATTAAGTGCTACACTGTAAGGATTATGTAAACCAGTAATTTCTTTACATCTGATGAGTAAGGATAATTTTACTTTCCAGGTAGCACATTAACTCCCTCGATGTTCTTTGACCCTGAAAACAGTTTTGCTCTTGGCTAAAAGCAACCAGTAATAAAATTCCCTTCCATTCTCATGATGACACAGCGTCAAGATTATAGAATCTTGAATTCTGATCAAGAGATATTGTACAGAACTGCAGTACCTTGCAAATAATGGGACTAGTCATTTCCTGGGTTGTATCCTGTGTAATAAGGGATAAGCATCTGTAGTCAGTATTTTAAAGAGAAAATGATGAAGGATAGAAAAATCTTTTTAAATTCCGGCACTGCACAGAGCAGTTATTGAGGAAGGAGAGACCAAAGAATCCCAAAAATTGGTATTAAAAGCTCTAATACTGCATTGAACACACAGGAGAGTTATTCGGGACATTACAGGATTCAACAATGGAAGATGGGGATATACGTGAAACCAGAAGAAAGAGATACTCTGAGACTTCTGGCTAAAATGTCCTGTTAGCTCAAGAAAGGGGAAATAGAAAATCAATGTAATTGACAAAATTAAATACTACTTGTAGCTTGTTAAATATATATTTATGTTTGAGTTAATACTTGTCTAGTGAACAGTGTGTAGTTTCTTCCACTATGTAGCTTCAGTTATAACTGACTGTTTATGAGGTCCTGGATTGAAAGATAATCAAATACCACTAAAGTAGTCACATATATTGGGTATGATTCAATAAATAGTTTTAGTCAAGGGCCTGGTACCCATATCAATTAGCAGTAAGTCTCTCATTACAGAATGATAATTTAATTACTTATTCTATGTCGTATATGAAGAAAGTGCTTTGAAAATTATTTCTGTTGATCACACAATTATGGAGCATTCACGTTATCCTCATTTAATCCTCACAGCATCTCTTGTGTGGAGAGAGTGGTTCAATTATTCAAGCCTTTTGCTGAGGAGGAAGCTGAGACTTTGTGTGATTCTATCACTTGCCCAAGCACATCTGACTAACAAGAAGCACACAGGGGATTTGAAACACAGGGTATTCTGACTCTGGAATATGAGCTTGATACTGCATGGCTGGATTTCTTACTATTCCTCATCTCACATATGGAAAAGAATAAGTACAATTTTTTAAAAGCACATCCAGGGCTTTAGTTCATGGCAATGCTGCCATTCCCCTTATCCAGACAGTTTTCTTTCTGCAGAGCTATTGATGAGAGAGAACATTGTCTTTGGTTTTATAGCTGGTGGACAGTGAATCAAATATTCTCAGATATAGACTTGTGCTTTGTCACTAAGTGAAAATGATTGCAGCTACAGCAGTCAAGCCTATGAACTCTGTTTCTCAGTTCTGTCATCTATCAGGTCAAGTAGTGATTTTTAAGCTGCTTTAGGATTTCCAGACTAGGCTAAGAAATGCACAGTTTGGTATCAGTAAATAAAAGATTGCCAGGCAGAAACATACTGAGTGTTTGTGTACGTGTGTGTGTGTGCGCTTGTGCGCATGTATAACTGTGTCTGTACGTTCATGTATTACTTGCATAATTATGTAACTTTTCTAAAATTTAAAATACATTGAGATATACATCAGGTCACACTTTTTATTACTAACTCTGCCTTTTTCTAATGCTGTTGAATTCCCAAAGCAAAGACTGCCAAGAGAAAACTTAAAATTATGTAATTTAAACATAGTAATTATTTTGCTTAAAAGCATATTGATTTGTCCAGTGAACATAAAGACACAAATGGACAACTTCTAAAATACTGATACACTTTTAGGATAGAAGTGAATTTTGCAAGGGCCACTCATTCATCAAGAAATATTGTTAGAAGCCAAGGCCTTATTCTCAGACCTTGTCTGTTTTCAAATCTGCTTTCCTTCCATAAGGCAAACACCTGTCATTTATTCTTAGTAGCTGTCTGATATTATCTTTCCAGAAATTCTTCACCATGCATAGATGTATATTGGAATTTGGGTCTCCTTTATCAGTCCCCTTACTCTTTTCGCAATCAACCCCCTCAGACTGCTCCCAAAGTCAAGGGGAGGGTCCTTTTCTTTTTAAGGGATATGTCATTAATAGACACAGGGATAAAATATGAAATTGATAGCAGGTACTAAGGTGTTGCTCACTACAGATGTGGAGAGAAGTAAACACATCAAAAGAGTGACGCTTAGTTGGAGCTAAGAACTCATAATATTGAGTGTTATGCTGAGAGTTTTTTAATCTTCACAAAAATCCTTCTCCCACCAGATTTCCTCATGCCTTTTTGTCAACCAGTTCTCAAATTCAAAGTTTGCTGAATGATCACCACCCCAACAACTGGTCTCTATCAATTATCCTGTTGTATTTTCTTCACAGCACATGTCATAATCTGAATATACCTTGTCTATTTGTTCATTATATCTCTCTCTTAGGAAAATGACTAGACTGAGAGACTTTAGTCAAAAACTATTTACACTATGTGGCATCTCTGAATTTAGTAAGTTATCTAGTATGACTAAGCCTCTGTTTGCACATCTACAAAACTGGACTAGTAAAAACTTAAAAACTGTTGTGAAGATTAAAAATAATAATGTGCATAAAGCTGTTGAGCCTTGGCCAACATACATTAAGGATCACTTCAAACTGCACTATATTCTCATTATAATGATCAAATCCAAACCACTATAATCTCTTTTCTAAACCTCTGAAATACTGTTCGTCACTTTTCCCTTCATTCCTCTCCTATTTTCATAGAAGACATGTTTCTAAACATAAATAAAATCATATTATGTTCCAGTTTAAAACACTGTTTTCACCCTCAGAATGAAATCTAAACTCCTTAAAATGGCCTAGATGACCCAGCAAAATCTGGTTATTTATTGCCTACCTTTTATGACGTCATTTTATACCACTCTTTCCCTCTCACACTGACCGCTCTTTTGTTCCTTAAATATAACAAACTCTGCTCCCATATTTTTTTTACATTTTTCATTGCTTACTGTTTAAGGAAATAGGGAAATTGAACAAATTTATTAAAAAATGAAACACATACTCTGAAAATGAAATGAATTTCTAGAAATAAATATCTAACAATGGATGAATCAAACAGAGTAGATACCAAGAGAGGGAGAATAAGTGAATTGGAGGAAATATCTGGCAAATATAGCATGCAAAGGCAAAGAAATGGAAAAAAATGGAAGAGCAGTTGAAATACAGTGTGTAGAATGAGAAGCCCCAAATAGTTCTCATAGAACATTTGAAAAGTAAGAGGGAGGGTAGAGGTACATCAGTATTTCAAGAGGCAATGACATAAAGTTTCCCAGATTGGAGGAATATACAAAGCATACAAAGGACAAATAAAAACAGATCCACATTTATACATGTTACAATGAAACTACAGAACCTGGGAGATAAAAATAACGAAGTCACCAGAGAAAATAAACTGATTACTTTCAAGAAACAACAGTTAGACCGAAAGGAGTTATTTCACTTCCATCAGCAGATACCAGAAAACAGTGGAGTGATCATTCCTGAGTGATACATATATACACAGGATTTCATTGAAAGAACTAAAGATTTATTCCCATCTGTTGAGACCAAGGATCTGGTGCACTTTGATCATTGCTCTACTGCCAGTGTCTAGAATGGATGGTAGAAACTCCTGTGCTATTTTCTGAATGAATGAATCAATGAATAAATCAATTAAAGGGCTCAAAAATTGTCATTAGTATAAATAAAAATAATGAGCAAGTAGAAGTCACAAAATTTACAACATTCAAACAGTACTTGTCTCATCTGCCTTCTGAGATGGTACATGACATTTATAAATTTGCAGTTACTTCATGCAAAACTTTTCTCCTTCTGACCCACCATTGTAAAGAACAAAGACTACTTCTTCCCAGTGTGAGGATCCCGCAAGACAGACACCAGCGAGCATCCCATAGCCTCTGTAGAGAACAATTTGAATATCTGAAAACCTTTCATTGAACATACTCCGGTGCTGTTCATCACTCAAGTTACGGATTCTTTCTTCTGTTAAGAATCTAAATATTATAACTTCTACTCGTTCTACTTTTATGTTGCTCTTAGTTAAAATATAATCAGTTTTCATGCTGTAAAAGCATTTTGGAGTATAAATATATATATTTTTAGAGACTTCACTCATATAACTATAGTTGTGTTTATTTCTTCTCTACCCCATTGTTCTTGTTCCTTTAGGGTTATGAGCTGATATGTCATAGAATTGTATTTTCTAGTAATATATGCATATGTGTATAATGGATATAAAATAAATATCTGACTGCTATGTTTAGTGGTTTTATTATAAGGTTAAAACTTTTTATTTGCTATAGATTATATCTTGATTTTGCCTAGTTATTAAAAATTAATATACTTTATTTATTAGAGCAATTTTAGGCTTGCACACAATTGAACAGAAAATAAAGGGAGTTCCTATATATTCCCTCTCCCACGTTTATTATTTACATCTTGTATAGATGTGGTATACTCGTTACAGTTGATGAATGAATATCAATACATTATTATTAATTAAAGCCCATGGTTTACATTAGGTTTCACTCTTTGTGTTGTACTGTTCTTTTTGGTTTTGACAAGCACACAATGCCATGTATCCACCATTACACCATCACATACCATTACAGCATCATACTCATAGTTTCACTGCCCTAAAAATACCCTGTGCTCTACCTATTTGTCACTCTCAAACCACTTGCAACATCTGTTCTTTTAAATGTCTCTATAGTTTTGTCTTTTCTAGAATGTCATATAGTTGGAAGCATACAGTATGCAGCCTTTTCATGCTGGCTTC
>NW_020185337.1:12630654-12663120 GCF_003031525.2 Neophocaena asiaeorientalis asiaeorientalis | reverse complement strand
TTGTGGCTTGATGGCTTGAGAGCTCCTTTTGTCTTTTAGCACTGAATAATATTCCATTGCATGGATATACCACAGTTTGTTTATCCATTTACTTATTGAAGGATATCTTGGTTGCTTCCAAGTTTCGATAATTATCAATAAAGTTCCTATAAATATTTGTTTGCAGGTTTTTGTGTGGATATAAGTTTTCAACTCATATATTCCTTGACGTAAATATCAAGGAATGTGCTTTGCTGGCTCACGTGGTAATACTGCATTTAGCTCTGTAAGAAACTGCCAAACTGTCCTCCAAGGTGGCTGTGCCATTTTGCATGCCCACTAGCAGTGAATAAGAGTTTCTTTTGCTCTACATCCTCATCAGCATTTGATGTTGTCAGGTTTTTTTTTTTTTTTAGCCATTCTAATAGGTACATAGTGATGTCTCATTTTAATTTGAAATTTTCTAATGATAAATAATGTTCAACATCTTTTCATATGCTTGTTATCTGTATATTTTCTTTGGTGAGGTGTCTGTTTAGATATTTTACCCACACTTTATTTGGGTTATTTGTTTCCTTATTTTTGATTTTTAAGGTTTTTTGTATATTTGGATATAGTCCATGAGATATGAGTTTTGCAAATATCTTTCTTGCAGTCTGTGCCTTGTTGTTTCATACTTTAATACTACATTTTGCAGATCAGAAGTTTTTAATGATAATGAAATCCAGCTTATCAAAATTTCCTCTCACAGATCATGCTTTTGCAGTTGTTTTCTAAGAAGTCATTGCCAAACCAAAGGTCACCCAGATTTTCACCATTATTGTTTCCTAGAAGTTTTATAGTTTTGTAGTTTTTGCATTTTGCACTTAGGTCTCTGACCCATTTTGAGTTAATTTTTGTGAGCAGTTTAGGGTGAGTGTCTAGTTTTTTGGATTTTTTTTTTGGGGGGGGTTTCTGCATGTAGATTTATTTTTTTATTTGTGCTTCAACAAGACCTATTGTTTTATTGATTGGAAATTTCTTTATTCCTGCTGGAGAGAGTTACATATACTAAATTGTTGTGGTTAGTTGTATTAGATTTCCATTGAAGCCATTTCATAAATTAAAAGTTGTATTAGTTGGCTCAGGATGCCATAACAATATATCATAGACTGGGTGACTTAAAAAACAGAAAAAAAATTTTTTTCACGGTTCTGGAGACTGGAAATCCAAAATCAAGTTTCCAGCAAGGTTTGGTTTCCGATAAGAGCTCTCTTTTAGTCTTGAAGATGGCTATCTTCTTGCTGTGTTTTCACATGGCAGAGAAAGAGAAATCTCTCTCTTCCTCTTATAAATCTACAATTCTGTCAGATTATGGCCTTGCCCTTATGGCCTCATTTTACCTTAATTACTTCCTAAAGACCTTATCTCCAGATACAATCCCATTGGGGGTTAAGGCTTCAATATAAGAATTTGGGAGAAGTAAATAATGTTTGTATAGCAAATGTGAATCTTATTTACTTAAATATATTACAGAATTTTAAATTCAGACTGTGCTTGTATGAAGACTTTACCACATTTTAATTGAATGGGGGGCTCTATATCCTTAAGTCAAATGAGATCATCTTAAGAATCCCTGTTTTACAGATGATCACTTAGAAAATATATTCTATCATATTTTCACTGTAGGCAATTAGAAAGCTGTGTGTGTATGAGAGAGAGAGAGAGAGAGAGAGAGAGTGTGTGTGTGTGTTGGTTTTGGCTTTGTTTTGGGTTTTTTGTGGTATTTTTTGCTTCTTTTACCTGTTTTATACCAGCTATAAATTCTTGAAGGATCACTGATTAACCTCAATGTTGTTTAAATATTGACCCAGAAAATTCTTAATACCAGTCAGACTTTAGTGACTGAACTGTACAGGGATAAAATATTCTTTGTGGACATTGATAGTAAGTTTTTCTTTTTTTTTACTGGGTAGCATTAAAACACTGGCAGGGAATAGGGAAGACTTCAGCAAGACTTCATTTCTGCAAATTAGTTTGAACTTAAGCCATGTTAAAAATCATAGTACATAACAATAAGAATTTAAAGGAATAATAACCATAATACTGAATCATAGTATTCCTGGGTATTTAGAATATTCTTTATATTCTTTTGTTAAAAACATTTTTTTCAGAATGGCATATAAAACTGGTTATGAAAATGGTATATGTTCATACTGGTAAATCATGAGAAATAAGATTTCCCTGGTGGCGCAGTGGTTGAGAATCTGCCTGCCAATGCAGGGGACATGGGTTCGAGCCCTGGTCCGGGAAGATCCCACATGCCATGGAGCAACTAAGCCCGTGTGCCACAACTACTGAGCCCGTGTGCCACAACTACTGAAGCCCACATGCCTAGAGCCTGTGCTCCGCAACAAGAGAAGCCTCTGCAGTGAAAAGCCCATGCACCACAACAAAGAGTAGCCCCCACAAATAGAGAAAGCCCACGTGCAGAAACAAAGACCCAACGCAGCCAAAATTTAATTAATTAAATAAAAAATCATGGGAAATTTATACCCATGTACAATGGCCTTGCCTTATGATTGTAAGATTATTATTTATAAACATTTAACTTGAGGTAACAGAAGGTATTGATGGGACCTATAAGGTCCTAAATGCTGTGTCTTACTCCATGTCACCTTAGATGTTCATTTTATTTTTCTGGTACTCAATTTGAGTTAAAAAAAAAAGATAATATAAAGTGTCTTCAAAAACAAAATATGTTATTTACTTTTAAAGAAGTATCTAAGGAATATGCTGATTATTATGTACTTAGCACTGTGAACATGAAAGGGAAATAATGAGAAGACACAGGACACATAAAGCAGAAAGTCTTCTTACAAAAGATGATAATTACCACACCACTTTTAAAACAATCTGATTTGAAAAAGGCAGTAATTAATGACTTGTTAAATAATTGGGAACATAGACTCTAGTAGTGCCAGGCACAGTTTAATAAATGAGGGCTGGAATGGTTATGGGAAGTTTCATAGAGGAGATGACAGGCAGAATAATACTCCATCCCTGCAAAGATGTCTCTGCTTTAATCCCTGGAACCTATGAATACGTCCCCTTACATGGCTGTGATGGTTAATTTTATGTGTCAGTTTAGCTAGGCCAGGGTACCCAGATATTTGGTCACTCTAAATGTTGCTGTGTAGGTATTTTTTAGATGAGATTAACATTTAAATAGACTTTGAGTAAAGTAGATTAACTTTCATGAGACGGTAGGCCTCATCTATTCATTTGAAGGTCTTAAAAAAAGACTGAAGGTTTTCCCCTAAGGAAGAAGGAATTCTGCCTTCAGACTGCCTTCAGGTTTGAGAAACAACATCAGTTCTTCCCCTGGTTCCAGACTGCTGGCTTCTCCACAGCTTTCAGTCTTGCCAGCCCCCACGATCCTGTAACCCAACTCCTAATTCCTGAAAAAGAATCCATCTCTCTCTCTACCCACCCCACCTCACCCTCACACACACACACACCCCAATGGTTCTGTTTCTCTGGAGAACCCTAATACAATGGCCAAAGGGATCTCGAAGGTGCGATTAAGAACAGGGATCTTGAAACCTTGAGATAGGGAGAATATCCTCAGTTATCCAGGTGGACCCGATCTAATCCCATGCATCCTTAAAATGGAAACACTTTCCTGGCTATGGCTAGAGGTTAGTATGACTATGGAAGAAGAGTCAGTGGCCAGTTTTGGAGATGGTGGAGAAGGCGTGAGCCAAGGAATGTGAGCAGCCTCTTAGCAAGGAAACAGATCTTGTCTAGAACCTCCATAGAGGAACACAGCCCTGTTGTATCTTTTAGTGCAGAGACCCATGCAGAGCTTCTTACTTAAAGAACTGTAGATAATAAATTTGTGGTGTTTTAAGCCACTAAGTTTGTGTTTCAGTGGCAATAGGAAACATACTGGGGAGGTGGAATTTATAGCCTGAATAGGACTTGAATAAGAGTTGTGTAGGCAGAACTGAATTGCAGGCCTGATTGTAGAGTGCTCCCATACTAAAGGAGGCTGGCTTGACTGGAGTGGAGGATAAAGCTTCACTTAGGCATAAACCTTCATGTTACTGCAGTGGAGGTTGACACAGCTGACACTCTTAAGTCAGGAAGATGGCACCGCTCCTGAAGCTGCCATGGGTGCAGAAGGGCAGCTGGATGAGAACAGCAGTTGTGCCACTTAACTACCTCAGACCCCAGTTGTCTGAAATTGCAACTTTTTACATATAATCATAGATCATGATATTTAAGGCTATAAAAGATATAAAGAGGTTGCTTGATCTAGGCCTCTGTCTTCATGTAGCCAGTTACTACCATCCTTATGAACAAAATACTGTAACTGAGACCCAAAGGAGAGCCGTCATATGTCTAAGGTGGTCCTGCTAGTCATCAACAGAGTAGACTCTAAAATGCAGGTCTGATAGCACATTTATGTGAGAATCTTCAAAAAAGGAGAGATTCACAATTACCAAATATATAAGTTTAAAAGGTATATTGATATGTTTCTCTAAGACACTTTGAAATTTCACTTTAGTTTTTAAATAGCTCATCATACATACTGAGGGCTTTGTTTTTCTCTGTAAGTAATAGTATCCCTCAATCCCAAAATATGTGAAGAGCAGAAAAACTACTTGAGCTCTATGACTGACTTCTTTTCTTACCCGAATTTTTTGACCAATGGATTGCCTATGATTTTTCAATGATATTTATTGTTTGCTTATTCAGCCATGGACATGGTAGAGAATAATCTCTTGAGTAAATGAGTTAAAGGGATTAATCCCATATATCATTGCTTGTCAGTTATAAGAACAATCTTTAACAGCAAAAGAATGACAGGCCTAGCTTTGTATACTGTGTTGAGAGAGGATGCCTAAAATACACTAATGCAAGCTTGTAGTTACACTATTATTTATGGCATAACATGCTGATGTTAAGTATGATTATAAACACCATTATGTATTAGATGCAATTCATTTTGTTTTTCTCATCTGGTTTGAGGACCCGTGAGATTATATATCATCTCAGCATGCAGCCAGAACAATATCTGAGTTGGTTGGAAAACTGAGCATATTTCCCTTAGAGAGACTTACTGTCCTTAAGAATAAGAATATGATCATTCAAGAGTGCCTTCTTCCTAAATGTGTGATAAAATGCTAGGAGTCACAAGGCCCAGTAATAACACCCATACTCAGGCAACATAGAGTGGTGACAGGATCTATTCAGACCTGGGTTTAAATTTATTTCTCTCAATTATTTCCTTCCTCTTTCCTTGCTTCCTTCCTTTCTTACTTCCTTCCACAAATATTTATAATGTTCCAGGCTGTTATTAAACTATAGTTATTATATATAGTTATTAAGGTATAATCCCTGCATTGAAAGAGCACGTAGTCTAATCATACACCATTGCTGGCTGTGTGACCTTACTTAAGTTGCTTGACTTCTCTGAGCACCTAGTACTGAGTCAGTCATCATTAGAGGTGAACTAAAGGGAACTATCCTTTTTCTTGATCCCAAATTCTTTGCTGGGGTGTGCGTACCTCAGGAGTTATGGACAACTCCTAACTCTCTCTTTTTTCTTACACCAGTAGTTTTGAATGGTGGTGGAAAAGAGTTGAAAAGGATGAGCTTTCTCTACTCCTGAGGTTTCCTTCCTTATAGAGGGAGCTCCTTTAGCATAACATTCTGGGACTTTTTCTGCCTCATCACTCTTTTATCTCCCAGTGAACAGGCAGGATTTACCTGATGGGTGAATTTAGAAGGAGAAGCCAAGTATGAAGGGCTGACCCTTTGTCTCTCCCTGTCTTGGGAAGCATGTATCCTGTGCATATCTGTCCTGCTATAAGTTTTCAAGAGCCTTGTTCTAGGACGGAAGTATACAGTGATCCCATTTTGCCTTTGTCATGGTGGGTAAGTCAGTTTTACTGTTGTGTTCATTATAAGCCTACTTACCATCCAATAAGAGCCACATTTTCCATTATGAGTAATAAAGATGGTATTTTGGTGCCCATCTGCCTTTCTCAACTGGTTCAGAACTCAGGTGGGGAAGAGCAGTGCTATTATTGTGCCACTGTGAATCCCATTAAATGATAATTATTGTTTCCTTGGGACTCTTTTGCAGAAAATAATTTTTTAAAATGTCACTTGAACCTAATGATTGCAGATGCTAACATAATAGAAATAGGCCGGGGGTCACATGCCTCTCTCTATTTTTCTCTGTGAGAGAGTAAGTGTTGCCTGATTCCTTTCTCCCAAAAGAGAGGTTATAAAAGATCATGATAAGGTTACTCCTTTATGTTTCTCCTTTCCTTATTTAAAAATTAATGGCTTGGTTCCAAAGGAGTTGTCATAGTTTCCTACTAATTTTCTTAATTACTATTTTAAATTGGGCAATTGCATTTTGGATATGTAATCTTTTTTAATTTGTCATACTTTACTACACCCCTGTGAGGTAGGATATCCACATTTTGTAGATTAAGAAATCTCCAGGGGAAAGGAAGTGACTCGCCTAATGTCACACAACAGAACAACAAAACTGTCAATTTGTGAATATGGAATTAGGCATAATTAGAACTCATCGGTAAGCTCCCTCTTATGAAATTCACCTGGAGACTCATCAGTAGGTATAGCTGAAATGTTTAGAAATGTAGAGCAGGAAAGCCGGCTTCTTGTTCTGCTTATTATAACTGAATTATTGAGACCTTTAACATAAAACTTGGTGTTTTTCTTTGGAGTCAGCCCTGACTGATAATTGTATCAATAGTCCTGGAAAAGACTGAAAACTTTAAGATGCATTTGCTCTGGCTAAACCTGCTAGCCTATTATTAATGTTTAGTGTAACTGATGTAAAGATTTGAAAATGTTTCTTCTGATTCTTCATTGTCATGTTATATAGTAGCATGCTGGAACCAGCTTATAATAACTGCGAGAGCCAACTTAAATTTTCAGGAATAGTAAAAGACAGTTTTTAAACATAACCATTTTTGAAAATTAAATTATATAAACTTAAAATTCAAAAACTGTGTTGAAACCAAAACAAATATCAAAGTTTATCACTTCTTAATTATTTTAGTATATTTTACTGTTATGTATGCTCTTGAGGTTATTTACTCTATGTATCTAAATGGAGGAAATACTATATAATTATGTGCTATTGACTATCTCTTCCCAACTCTGCATTTAGTGATTTCATATTAGTAGCCTGAACTCAGTCATGTTGGAAATATTTACACCAGGGAAATCAGCAAATGCTACAAATCAGAACTTGATTATTGTTTTGCTGATTGTATGGACCTAAGAAAGTGATGGAGAAAATGTTAATATTGCAGATTAAATTTCAAATTATGTGCCACCTGTAGCTGTTACTTTGTGACTAGCATAAAAATATTTGAGGAAATAACCATTTCAGTATTAAAAAAAAACTTTCAGGAAAAATATGCTCACTGCATTGGTGAATGAGTGAGCATATTTGTCCTCATTATTTCACCCTCACATAACTTATAAATATAAACTAAAATGTCAATCAACAGTGCTTGCTAACTGAAATCATAGTTTGGCTGTGGATACAAGAGTTCAGCAAAAATTAGTGAAAGCATTCCTTGAGAATCGATTAAAATAGAGTTTACAATAAATAGTATTGTGCATTTTATTATTATTTTCAATTGTAACTATACTCCCTTTATTATATATATAAATCTTTTCCCAGAGAGATGATATGTACTAGTAGGTTGAATAGTAGTCCCCTCAAAATACGTCTTATTCCCAGAATTTATTATGAATATAACATAATGTGGCAAAAGAATGAATATTACTTAGTATTGCAAATGTATGATTAAGTAAGGATCTTGAGAGGAGGAGTTTATCCTGGATAATCCTGGTGGGACTTAATTGCAGTCCCATGTATCCTTAATAAAGCAGACACACAGAGAAGGCCCAGAAAAGGAGGAGGAATGTGACCATGGAGGCAGTGATTGGAGTGACATGGCCACAAGCCAAGGATTGTCCTACAGTCACCAGAAGCTGGGTAAGACAAGAAACAGATTCTCCCCTAGAGCCTGTGGAGAGAGTGTGGTCCTGATAACACCTTAATTTTGTACTGCTGAACTCCAAAACTATGAGAAAATAAATTTCTCTTGTTTGAAGTCACCTAGTTCATGGTAATTTGTTATGACAGCCCTAGGAAGCTAATATAAGGTGTGATGAAGAGACATTTTATGGGTGCATTTGGCATCGGGTAGTGAAAGTGGTGTTGATGTGATAAGGATTCTGGTCTCCCAACTTCTGGCTACTTATATGTTTCCTTTATTTACGCTTCTAGGCAATTCATTTTTACATATGGTCCAAAGGTAAAAATAAAGCTCATTTACTTTGAAGTCCAAATCTACTCTAACCCTCTGCTAATGTGCATGTGTGTGCCACCCTCAGTATTCCTGAGAAGTGGCTGCCCGGATTAAATATCCTTCACTCCACTTATCAAACTCCCCAAACCCTTCAAGTGACAATGTTCTCAGTTTCCTTGTATCCTTGGTAACCTTTCAACAGATCTCTCATCCCCATGCTTTTCTTTGCTATTCCTTGCCCTTTAACAATTTCACTGCCATTTATTACTGAGAACCCATACCTTCAGCTTATTAGTTTTGACCATTGCATTGTTTCCTTACTCTGCATTATTACTCTTCTGAGTAGTGTAACACCTTGGAATTATGAAGGGCCTTCCAATCTTTGCATCAGATTGATTTACTGATTTGGAAGTTATTTGCCTTCTCTATGATTCTATTGCATTTCTGTCATGTTTCAACTCCATAGCTTGTTGGCCTCTGTCCTAATAAACCTCTCTATTCTGGTTGTCTTGGTGACGCCTCTGTTGTATCTGGTTTCTCTTGTGTAGTCCTGTACTCACTTTATTAATCTCACTTATGAAAGAGTAGAAATATGCTACCAGAGAATAGAGTTGCTTTTTTTTTTTATTAAACCAATATTGCCTAGTATAAAATCTCAATGCACTAAAAATGAGATTCTCCCAAGTAAAAAAACAAAACAAAACAAAACAAAAAACATGCTTTGGCCAACATTTGTTGAGTACCACCAGTATGCCTGTGTTTAGCACTGGTTAAAAAACAAAACAACAGAAACAGTGAGTAAGACCCCAGTCTCCCAGGCTTTATCTCAAGAACTTGCAAATGCTTTATAAATTAATCTATATCTTTTATTTTTAGCAATTCCAGACTGTCCACCATTTGTTTCCTTAGGAAAAATCCTTGTTTCATTGCAGAAAAATTGACTAATTGTTTAGGAAGTTTCCTTCACTACTAGCACATTCACAAGGCAGCTTACCTTATGCTTATAGTTCTCTTTAGGACCTGTGGGCATTTGCTATTTATAGAGAACCCTCTAAACAGGTTCAAGCATTTAGTATCTTTCCAACCACTTCCTCAGTTACTTCTAAATGACAATGTTTAAGTTTTCCTCGCAGTAGAAAATATGGTCTTTTCAGTTTGTAGTTTGGCATTCTTCACTCCAAAGGCTGAGAAAAGCAACATTTTAAGAAATTTAGGTTTCCTGAATCTGCTTTTCAATTCATGGATCAATTTACAGTCAGATTTAATGTTTTTCTCTTTCATTATTTCCCGTGATTTTGAATTCAGTAATAGTCTAGGAACTATTGTTCTGTTGTTTAGTGTTTGTGATTCCCTTCAAGAGCATAAAATTGTCATTTTTAACTACATCCTTTGACTTTCTGCCATATAATTTTATTCTTAATTCACCCTTTTCTGTGATAGATTTAAAGGAAACATGAGCTATGCATCAGGATGCTTTCATAGGAAATTGTACAGGTTTATATAAGCATCTCACAGAAACTGGAAATACGTTTTGCACAAGAGTTTTATTGAGGTGTAATTGATATACAGTAAACTTCACATGTTTAAACTATAAAATATTCCTGTGTGTGTGTGTGTGTGTGTGTGTGTGTGTGTGTGTATAAACAAGCAAAATGATGAATACATTCATCACCTCCCAAAATTTCCTCATGCTGCTCTGTGATTCCCCTCTCCCAGCCTTTCCCAACTATCTCTCATCCCCAGAAAGTCATGGATCTGCTTTTTCTATGTATAGATTAGCTTATATTTTCTAGAATTTAAAAAATATATATATAGTAGGTACTGTTTCTTTGTCTGACTTCTTTCACTCAGCATAGTTATTTTGAAATTCATTCATGGTGTTGCTTGTATCAATGGTCCTGAAATTTTTATTGCTGAATAGATTTCCATTGAAGGGATATACCAGAACTTGTTTATGGATTTACCTGCTGATGGATATTTGGGTTGTTTCCAATTTGGGGATACTTTTATAAAATTGCTATGGACATTTTTATGGAAATGTTTCATTTCTTTGGAAAACATCTAAGGATGGAATGGCTGGGTCGTATGACAGGTGTATATTTATCATTTTAAGACACTGTCAAACTGTTTTCCAAAGTAGTTGTACTATTTCCACCAGCAATGAGTTCTGGTTTCCCCACATTCCTTGACATTACGTTGTATTGTCGGTCTTTTGTATTATAAGCATTATAATAGGTATGTAATGCTATCTGTTTGTAGCTTTAATTTTCATTTTCCTAATGATTACTGATGTTAAACATCTATTCATGGGCTAATTTGCCACTTCTTTCACTTCTATTCAGATCTTTTGTGCATTTTAAATTAAGTTGTTTGTTTACTTATTTTTGAGTTATGAGAGTTCTTTATATATTCTGGACACAAATCTTTTATCTGATATATGCTTTGCAGATATTGTTTTCCTAATTTATGGCTTACTTTTTCATTCTTCAGTTTCTTTCACAGAGCAGAATTCTTATGTTTATGAAGTACAACATATCAATAATTTTATGAATCATACTTTTATAGCTATATTTAAGAAAGCTTTTCCTGATCAAAGATTTGTTTGCTTAAGTTTTAGATTTTATATTAAGTTAATGAACTTCTTTTAGTGCAAGGTATGATTTGAAGTACTTTTTTTTTAATGGCTATCTAATTTTCAGCACCAGTTGTTGTTGAAAAAATCTGTTATTTCTCTACTAAATTGCTTTTGCACCTTTATCAAAAATCAATTGTTCGTATATTTTAGGACCCTATTCTGTTTCATTGATTTACTTAGGTATCTTTAAAACTGCACAACTCAGCGGGTACTTGAACCCACCTACACCCAGATTGGGACTTGAACCCACAGGCTGAGACTCTAACTCAGCCACAACTCTGACTGGGACTTGAACACACTGTCTTTTACTTAAAATTGCTCACCTGGTGTCAGTACTTACTGAAGCTCAGGTTCTTTGTGTCTCATCACAGAAAGAATTCAGTGAGAAACAACGTGATAGGTAAGAAGTGGATTTGTTTAGAGAGATGCACATTCCATAGACAGAATGCAGTCTGTCTCAAAAGGCGAGAGTGGCCCCAGGGCATGGGATTGTCTTGGAAAGTGACAGAAGCCATGGGAGAAACATATGCCACAGACAGAGTGTGCATGGGCCATCTCAGAAGGTGAGAGGCCATGAAATATGGGGTGGTTAGTTTTTATATGCTGGGTAATTTCATAGGCTAATGAGTGGGAGGATTATTCCAACTATCTTGGAGAAGGGACAGGGATTTCCAAGAATTGGGCCACCACCCACTTTTTGGCCTTTTATGGTCGGCCTTGGAACTGTCATAGCGCCTGCAGGTATGCCGTTTACCATGCTAATGCTAATTACAATGCTAATTACATTGCTAATTACATGCTAATTATAATGAGAGTATAATGAGGCTCAAGGTCTACTGGAAGTCGAATCTTCTGCCATCTTGGACCTAGTTGATTCTAACCAGTTTATGTTGTATCTTCAAGGGCTTTGTTATTCTTTTAAAGGTTGTGCCCTGTCACCTTCCCTCCTGTTTCAAATTTATATTAACTTTCAATTACTAACTAGAATTAGAATATTTCAAAAATAATTATAAAGATTTAAGCAAGTAGTCTGCCATTAATGTATTTTATTTTATTTCTTTCTATAATTAGAGTTAGGAAATAAAGCATATTTTATTTTGCCATATATTCTAATATTACAATAATTTGAACTAAATAATATTAAATTATTCATCTTTTGGTCTTGCCCATTCACTTTTTGGCCGTTTCCAGACTCCCCCACTGCCTGGCCTGGCATCCCAAGATAATTGTCCAAGGTTCAGACACACTCTAACCTGCTCTTATTTTCTTGAAGAAAAGGACGTAGTTCTTCTAAGAAGAAACTAATGCTAATGCAATAAACTAATCTCTGTTGATTTGTAAAAAGGAACTAATAATCTTTTAATAAATTTATTTATTTATTTTTGACTGTGTTGAGTCTTCATTGCTGCATGCAGGCTTTCTCTAGTTGCGGCAAGCAGGGGCTACTCTTTGTTGCAGTGCGCAGACTTCTCATTGAGGTGGCTTCTCTTGTTGCAGAGTACAGGCTCTAGGCACGCGGGCTTCGGTAGTTGTGGCTTGTGGGCTCTAGAGAGCAGGCTCAGTAGTTGTGGCGCATGGGCTTAGTTGTTCTGAGGCATGTAGGATCTTCCCGGACCCGGACTCGCACCCGTGTTCCTTGCATTGGCAGGCAGATTCTTAACCACTGCACCATCAGGGAAGTCCAGGAGCTAATAATCTTTATTCTACTTCTCACTCCAGTATGTGCGTTTAAGTTTAACGTGATTCATTGATACCTACTAGGCACCAGGTGAAATTTTACATGTGTAACTGTAACTTCAGCTAATTTCTTCATGTCAAACACAATAATATTTTTAAGTACTTTAGAAATCCTTTGGGCACTGAAGGGGTTTTTCATACTTTTGGAGTCATGTCATATAAGTAGTTTTTATTCTGCTTACCATAGAGCCAGTCAAATTTGGGGGAGAAGCCTCATTAAGTAAGGAGCATATAGAGTGAGATACATGAAATTTACCTTCTTTTTTTCCCCCTGAATGTTCAATTGCCTTTTTTAAAAAAGAAAATATTTCAATCCAAAATTCTCTTGCCATTCCTTGGGGATGATAGAGAGTAATTTTCAGAATGGACTAAACTATGCTAGAAATGGCAAAACATAAAGCTGTCCTTTATAAGAACAAACTGAGTACACATTGCACCTATGTACAATCTGTCACCCTAGCATAGCATTTTATATAGAACAGGATGTGCAGCTGTGTTTTCATAACACAGTGCAGTTCCATCATCCCACACAATGCTAGAAACTCTTCCACAGGACCTGTAATATACCTCTAGATAAACCATTTGCAATCTTTGGAATTCTGCCTTTTTTTCCCCATAATATACTTATTTTTTCTAATTCTTTTTGTATTATTCCAGTTCCACTTTCTTACTCATTCTTATTATTTTAATCAAAATGACTAAATAAAATTTGACATGTAAGTTTTACATTTTATAATAGTGCTCTTAATTTGATATTCTTGAATTAATTTATGTTTTAAGTTGGAAAGTTTAATTAAATCTGAGGTTAAATTTCTTCTGTTTAATGCTTTCAAAGAGACTTTGAGCTCAGCCTTTCCCAAATATTTCTATTCCCACGTATAACTGAGTCCATCATTCCCTCACATGGATACTATTTTCAAAATAGGTCTTATATCTTGTGTTTGTTGCATGCTGGCCCAAGCCAATTTAGCCATTGACAATTATTAGGTTTTTGGTTTTCATTTTTTATAAGTAGTCTCCAATTAAATTATTAGGTGAGATAGTTCCAAATATGCTTTTTTTTTACACTGCTACTGCCTGATAGTAAATATGATAAATGCGAGTTTCGAAATACCACTACTTATGGAAACATTTATTAAGAAACAGTGACAAAAGCAGTCATATAACCTTTTCTTGTAAGTTCAGTGGAGTACAGCTTATTATCATTTAGGCATACTGGTGAGACTATTACATGAAAGCTTAGCTCAAGGCATATGTGACAATCTTCTAGCAGTAGAATCCAGCTGTCCTTGTTGGAATACACTGACAGAATCCTCCATTGAATGTCTGAACCAAAGGTTGAACTAAAAGCATTGGGTCTGTGGTACTACTCTGAAATGTATAATCTGCTGGGCAAATCAAGATACTTTGAGTAACATGTATCACCAATGAAAAATTATTTCTTACATCTTTTGTATTAGCTAACAAACTCACAAGAGCAGAGGGATCCAAAGGTAATGGAAGAAATTGTAGTCAGTTCTGGGATTTGAACTCCAGCCAACCAACCAATAATCTCTGGAGTAGGTAAATCCTGATTAGGATCATTTAAATTAACCAACTGCCCTTAAAGTATAGATTAAGGTTAACTTATACACACACACGTCACTCAACTCAAGCATTTTAGGGTGCATTATAGCCATTTAACAAAGTCTACACATATAAAATCCATGCTACAAGTATCTTCCAGATTAATTTCTCTAAAACAACGCTTTGTATTTTTCACACTCCTTTCTTGCTCAAAAGATTCAATTATAATCCATTATCTATAAAGTTATATCTAAATCTTCAGCCTGGCAGTGATGGACATCCAAGATCTGGTGTCATCTATCTCACAAATCTTAACTGCCACCACTTCTCTCATGATCTTTTTCGCTTACCTACATGACTCTTCCCAGTATCAGTTTTCTCTGATCTTCATCATTATGTCTTCTCCATCTCCATAAATAAGCTCCCTTATTCTTAATACATGCCAATGACTTCATTTTTTTTTCTGTTCTCTTCTACACATTTTCCTGTGGCTAACTATGTGCTCATTGGACTTCAGCAATCACCTGAGTGCTGCATTGAAAAGAGGAGATAAAGTGAGGAGGTAAAGTAGGGGACATAGCAGGTGCTTTCAGGAGCAAAGGCAAGGTCAAGAAAGATAAGGACATAGATTGTCAAACTAAATTACAGTGGCTGAATTCATCAGATTCTCTTAAGAATTTGTTGTTTAATTTATGATATGAAGAGCAATTGGGGGAGTACCACAGGCTTACCAAAAACTAAAATCTAGGTAAAGGAAAGTTTTGAAGTCCTCAAGTATTAAGATAAAGTATTGACTTTACATAATTATATAGATCATTATTGGAAAACTCAGGGCCCCTCTCCAAATGTATCTTGAAATTCCATGATCCTAATCATATAAAGACTTTTTTATGAGAATAAAGTATATGAATATTATAAACATCACTCTTAAGTAAGATATTTTAAAATTAACTGCAGCCTTTCCCCTAAGACATTTACATGTTTTCATTGAGAGAGAATAAATAACATATGCAGATTCCATATTTAAAATTCATTTGTATAGAAACCCAGATGGCTTGCCCTTTTTTAATATGTATTCCTCCCCACAATACTAAGGAGAAAATAGTCACAAATCATACAAAATGAGAATTTGCCTGGACATAACCCTATGGATTGGGATGTAGATAGAGGCCCAAACCCACTTCCCCAGCAAAATATGAAAGGCTTAGATTATTCCTTTCCCACTTGTTGTACCTTCATTCAGTCCCTTTTGCCTCCTCTCTGATTATCATCATCAAGCAACTATTGCTCAGACCATAGGATCCCCTGACAAAACTGAAGTTTCCCCTCTTCAGGAAGAGAAATGAAATCACTGCAGGATGTTTACTTTTGACAGGGAATAAATAGTTACAGGATAGCCTTTACTCAGATTTGCTTGTTGTGCTGAAGTGTTTTGTTCATTTTGAATAGATGAATCAGTACTATCTATCCCAGAAAGAGTAGTGTCTAGATTTTGGCAGATTTTAGAAGAGGAGACTTTAAAAAGAAGTAGAAACTCTAATTTAGAAGCAAAAATTTTCCCAGAGTCTCCCCAAGTGGAGGAGAGAACGACCAAGTGAAAATTTGGAGCAAGCAACCAGCTATCACTATTGACACCTGTAAACCCTAAGAGCTCCCTGATGGGTCATTCCCAAGGGAAGATTCCATTTTCTAGCTCATTCTTCAATGAGGGGGACAATAATTCTCAGCTATTTTTTATTCTATGTTTAGGACCTTATTTCAGCAAGCCAAAAAATATTATAATACATATGATTCCATTTATATGCAATTCACCAGGCAACAATAATGTACAGTGACAAAAACAAAAAACAAAAAACAGTGGTTGTCTGGGGCCAGCACTGGTGTGTGGTGGTGGAGGCTGACTGCTTAAGGATATAAGGGAAATTTTTTGAGGTGATGGAAATGTTCCATATCTTGATTGTGGTGGTAGTTACTGGAATACATTTGTCAAAACTTGTCAAACTGTGCATTCAAAATGGGTATATTTTATTGAATATAAATTATACCTCAATAAGGTTGGTATAAATTTTAAAAATATTTATGAATAATACCTATACAGGTATACCTGAATATATGGGAAATTCCCTTAATCTTCTTATTTCTAGGATTATAATTTCTGTGTGAAGCTTTTGTACTTTAGTAGTAAAGATTCATAAAATCAATCTCATTTCAAGTATTTTAATTAAAAAGTTTGTAGGATTTAAAAATGCTAGCTCTACTTAATAGTTTTTGTCTGATATTTAAAGTTGCTTGGATTAATTTATCTCAAGTTAAATTATCCTGAGAGATATGCCTAAACAACTCTCTGGTTCTTTTTATGTGATCTTGAGTATTAACTCCTGAAGTCAATAGAAGGATAATTTAGTAAGGGACTTGAGTGGCTGGCATAGTTGATATCACATCAGTTTCATTACTAATACATGCCTTACCCAATAGAAATCTCCATTTTCTGTTTGTTTAGTCCTGACTTCTTTGCAAATATTAAAAATATTTTGGAAGTGTTGATGCTTATGAAGACTTTTAAGGCTGTAAACAAACAGGATATTTTAAATAGAAGGACTTAAGTTTCTACAATTCAAATTTCTTTGGAAACTATACAAACTTGATTTCTGTACAGATTTTAAATTTAGCACTACAAAATTTATCTTTAATTTGTAACACCATAAAGATGTAAGTCCTTGTATTTCTCTTCAGACATTTTTATGTTTATCTTTGTCTACTGCCCAAAAGTAGTTGCCTTCCTGATGTATGTGTTAAGGGTAATTTAGTCCATAAGTTATGACTCATTTGTAGTGGTGAAATCTGTTAGAACTTCTCATTAAAGATAGAGATGAGACCTATTTATATCCGTATATAATAATTTGATCTTCTTCTAACTCATTTTCATTCTTTGCTTATGAATAATTCTATTTATCACTCAAGTCAGAAATGGAATCTCTCTGGAACTACAAATTGTTTTAGAGAGATGTGTGCTGAACTTTAACTGATAAGGAGAAAAAAATGTTACCTATTTTCTATGAGAGCTGATATAGACTTTTCCATTATTCTTTCTCTCTGTAGTTACCAAGTCCATATCAAATCTTGGACTATTGGTAACACATTGACTTTAATGCCAATCTATTTGGGGTATGTCTGTAGCAGACACTATTGGTGCCCTGTGCCAGGTACCCATATCCCACCTCTGACTCACTGCAGCTGTGAGGGACTCGTCATTGAAATGCTGACCTCTTCCCAACTCTCCACTAGGTCTTTCTCTAAGCAACAGAGACAAGTACTCATGGCCCATTTGCAGGTGTGGCATCAAGGAGCTCGTGGAAGTACTCATGCAGGGGAGAGGTGTGGGCTTTAAATGGTAGAAATCCAGTGTTGGTAGATAAAAGCCCCAGCTTCCAATCTTTCCCACAAAAGCTTTGTGTATGTGCAATAAGATTTATTAGAGGTTCCTAAGTGGGATTGAGCTTTAGTTGCTCATAGTGATGACAAGCTCAATACTTCCTCCTTTATTGTCTTTCTCTTCTTCATCTCTTTCTCCCCACTCCTTCACTCCAGCTCCTTAGGATCACCTCCCAAATAAAATATCTGCATCAAGTCTTTGTCTCAGGCTCTGCTTTCTGGTGAACTCAAACCAAGATGACTGACTAAAATAAATTTGCCTCTATAATTATTTTTTTCTATTATTTTTTGAGGAAGTTACCTTTTTGACCATATGTTATTACATTTAATTTAGACTTTGCAGTTCTTGGCTCTAAGATGAACATTTTGTAATCAGATAGCAGGAATGAAGGTATTAGTTTGAGTTCTTATTCAGGTTCTTATTACATGAACTTGAGCAAATCATTTTCCTTTTCTGAGCCACAATTTTACTTCTTCTGGAGTGGGATTATAATAACTGTTGTACGGTTATGTTAATGTTAAATTAGCTAATTTTTTGGAAAACTTTATAAGTACAAAGGACTGTATAAATGTAAAGCATTTTAAGCACTAACACAGAAACCTTAAAATATTTCTTTATAAAATTCTGTAGTTATTGATAGTCATCCTTTATTTCTACTTATGTACATATTTCTCTAGTAAATTTAAACAATTTTATTCTTAAATAGATATACATCTATTATACTATATATACAAACAACCCTTTATGTGAATTGTGGAAGTAGCATAGTGTACAAACTTATTAGCTCAGTAATTGGAAAGTTGAGAAATGGCTTCAGTCCTGGAAGAATATACGACTCATCTCTCTCTCTCTCTCTCTCTCTCTCTCTCTCTCTCTCCCCCCACTCTTTCCCTCTCTGTTTTTCCATCTGTTGGCTATTTTGTCTACTTTTATTAAATTTATTCTTAGATTTTCTACATATCATGGAACAAGGGTCCTCTCTATGTACCATCTTATATTATCACAACTTGGCAAATCAGGAAAGATTATGTCTTTCTTGACAGTTTCAGAAAAATTTCAGGCGTAACTCTAATTGGCCTGTTTGGATGTGTCCATCCTTGATCCAACTTGCAGGGGATAGAGATGTCTGATCTTCTGAGACAGCCAGTCCTCTTCCTCCTTCACTCCTTCCCTCCCTCCCCCCTTGCCTTTCAGTAAAACAGAAAAATATATTTACACATTTACTTACTATTCCTCTTCCTTCTAAAGAGTGAGGTGTGAAGGACTTCATAATTTCACCAAGCTTTTATTTTTTTCCCTGGGAAAAATTATGCTCCTGAGTATTCAAATTTATGAGTCCATTTCTCCAAAGGTAAATTTCTGTGTATAATGAAGATGTATTATTGGGAAAAGTAGGTTCAAGAAGTAAGCAGTAGTTAGCAAAACTGAGTGCAGATTGGAGCATCTGCACACATTTTGAAGCATCCCAACGAGCATATCAAGTTATTCCTTGTGGTGTACCTTTCTCCATGAAATTATCAGCTAATTCTACATTGGATGACTTCTTGGAAAATTTTGAGAGGCCCAACTGTGTATCTAGAATGGTACAGGGACACAGAGACTAAAGGATTTCCAGATAGTATGTATATAGAGAGAGCCTGTATATAAATTCTTACTGATGATTGATATTTGATAAGCTACACTTTTTATTTGACTAGTTAGCACCCTCCTCTCTCTCTGAAGACTGGCTCATCATGCATTGGTCAGACACTGCTTTGCTCACAGGTCTTTCAGTTTCATAGTGAAGACACTGGTGATTAGTTGTTCTAGTTTATCCCATTGCTCAGTTTTTTCTCCCAGTCATGAGTAGTAAAAAGCAGAATGTTCTCCAAGCATAAATATATTTATTGTTATATGCTAATAATTTATATTGGCAGAAAAAGTGCTATTTGCCTCTTTAATATATTCTCATCCTGGACACACAGGAAAACTATACTTCCTTGCTCTTAGGTTGTGTCATTGTTTTGACCAATGCAATGTGGACAGTTACAATGTGTGCTATTTCTTGGCTTGAACTTTTAAAAAATTCTGCATAACTCCAGGTCACACCTTCCCTCTTGTGGTGATCCTGGTGGCCAAGTACTACAGATGATGTAACTGAAAGATGGAGGAGCATTGACTGACCCATGTTAGACTTTGCACATATGAGACATAAATCTTTATTTGTTAAGCCTCTGAAATTTCAGGATTTATCTGTTGCAATAGCAAGGATTGCTTACTCTAATACTTATGCCATTAGCCTAACCACTATATATACACTTATGACTAAAAATAAATAAAATTCAATTTGATGATAGGCTTCAGGATTTCACCATTACTTTTTGTGATCAATTTGCCAATAAATGCCCTATGAGGTCAAAAATCATCCAATTCTATCATGAACGTTGCTTGATTCCTCTAGAATTTCTGTTCCCACACATGCTATTCTGACCTTATCCTCCCATGTATACCTCCAGGCCTTGAAAGAATGCTGAACCAATTTCTTTATTTATTGGGAAATATTTTACTACATGTCAATTCCATTACTTTTTTTCTGAGTTAATGTCTTCCTCAGATGACACCATGGTCCTTATTTCTCTCTTCATCTTTCAGATGCCTAGTAGCTCCTCAGTCATTCCATTAACATGGACACTAAGGAAGAAACTGATAACCCATTAAATTAAATAATTTTGTTATTTTAATTCAAATAGAAGTTAAATTCAGTCAACACAATCATCAAAGGATATCTAATGTTAAAATATATTTTTTAAATTAATATTAATTTAAAATACTATTTTTCAATGAATATAAACCATACTTATAGGCTTTGAGAGTTGTCAGTGCTGTTAATCCAGTTACCTCAACCTACGGAAAGAAATACTGGCACCCCTTGAATTTCTAATTTAAATTTCTCCCTTCAGCTTTGTATTAGTTTACAGCTCTGCTTTATTCTTGCGTTATATACTTTTCTTTTTCATTTTTTCAGGATTCTGTGCAATGTTTCCTTTATACATTATCTAATCTCAGTTTTTTCTTTTTTCCTCAGTATCAACTTTTCTTAGAAAATCCTTTGTTTATATCATCATTTATTTTATTCATCTTTATATATCAAAGTGACAGTTTATTTCTCATTTATTTTGCTAATGTCTAATTATTTCACCTTATGTTTTTGTCTATAAAAATATTTATGGATTGTACCTAGATTTAATACTGTCTCTTACACAAAGTTTCCTAGAGGAAGCACTTTATTGTGTATTATCTTGTTCCAGTCTTCAGTGTGCCAAGTGTGTAAGCATTGCTCCTCAAGTTCTGTTGTAACAATGTCTGGTTCAGAGATCGTGTTACTGTTTATCCTGCTTTTCTATTCTTCCTAGTTCTCAGTAGAGTGTGTAGCTTCTAGTAAGTTCTTAATTGTTTATTAAACCCAACTGAAGTAGATAAATTCACATTTATACAAATGACTATAGTAATCATAGCAAGTAATAAATATGTCAAGATTGTGACATATAAACTAACATTCTTTATAAAAAGGAAAGAGGGACTTCCCTGGTGGTGCAGTGCTTAAGAATCTGCCTGCCAATGCAGGGGATA
This sequence comes from Neophocaena asiaeorientalis asiaeorientalis, assembly GCF_003031525.2. Lineage (NCBI taxonomy): Eukaryota > Metazoa > Chordata > Mammalia > Artiodactyla > Phocoenidae > Neophocaena > Neophocaena asiaeorientalis. The sequence goes on along the minus strand of NW_020185337.1, from coordinate 12,641,807 downwards.
TGGGTTCGAGCCCTGGTCCAGGAACATCCCACATGCCTCAGAACAACTAAGCCCGTGCACCACAACTACTGAGCCTGTGCTCTAGAGCCAACGAGCCACAACTACTGAGCCCACGTGCCACAACTACTGAAGCCTGTGTGCCTAGAGCCTGTTCTCCACCACAAGAGTAGCCCCTGCTCGCTGCAACTAGAGAAAGCCTGCGCACAGCAACGAAGACCCAACGCAGCCAAAAGTAAATAAATTTATTTAAAAAAAAAAGGAAAGAGAAAATATAATGCACATTGCCTTCTAGTAAAAGAGGCAACTGAATTGGAACGTTCTCAGTCAGTGGTGCTTCTGAATGCCACAAACATCATGGTTCCATGAAGAGCATTGGTATAATGGTTAAGCTCTTCACTTCTGGAGCCAGACCTTATAGATCCAAAACCATGCTCCAAACTTGCTTTTGTGAAATAGTAGGCAAGGTAATTCAATTCCCTGTGACCCAGGTTTTCATCTTTTGTTTGTTTTTGTTTTTCATTTGTAAAATGGCAGTAGTTATATCATATGAGGATGTAGTATTTCATACATGTAGTACATAGTAAGCAATGTAGAAGTGTTAACTATAATTTCAAATTTGTATTGGTTATTTATCTTGCAACTGTCCACTCATGAGCATAAATAAAAAACTAAATTTGCACAGTTACCCATCTAGGCTACTGTCTGCAAAAGCCTGAGGCAGTGACCTCCAGAAAGTTCAAGTTGTATTTTGATTTAACAAAACCTAAAAGGATTTTTTTTTTGAAATTTGAGCTTTAGGACACCACTAAGAGAATTGTTTGGGGGTGGGTGGAGATGGAGAGGAAATTTGGTTAAATTGCATGCAATTTTGTACAACATTTAAGTAGAACAATCAAGCATGGTGGTATTTAGAGCAAAGTTTCCTATTTAGGGTTTGATATCTGTCATGGGTGATTAGTGACCATTTTTGAACAACTTCTAGACATTTGTTTCTTGTATTATCTTCTGCTGTATCATCCTGGTATCCATTGTCTTTCTGAAAGCTGCTGTGATGATCATCTCATTCTAACAGAGCCTTCCACACTAATCCTCTTATACTCAAGTGTCTTTACTAAAGAACATAAGGTCCAGATGGTAGTCACTATTAGTCTAGCTGCCTCTTCTTTCAGCATCCTGGGATGCTGGTAAACTGGGGAACTGATGTGTAGTGTTTATCAGCTTCCATGGTATAAATACTCCTGTCAAGCCCAATTTGAAGCTACCGATGGCTTAAAAACTGACTCATTAAATGCCAGAACATTTAACAATTGACTTGTGGGAACTTGTCAGGGCTGGTACCCTGCCCAATGCTGGTATTTCTCTTTCTGTATACAGACTCTTCACTTTCAGAAGTTCATAAATGTGAACAAGAGTAGTTTCCCCTAATATCAGCCTCAAGTTCTGCGATTCTTGAGAGACTAATAAGGAATTTGTTTGTAGCTTCTGATGAGATGAAAACAACTTCTGTGCAAAGTGATACTAGAAGACTAGTCTTCAGACTTTTCCATGTGTCTTTCCATAGAAAAGTCCATATCATAATTACACAGCAAGCTCGAAGGGACAGCATGCTTTTGAGGCTTTTGCAACCAAGATCTAGGCCATAGGGATGAATATGGTATCTACTCCTTCCTTTCCTTCCTCTGTGGGCTACAGAAAGCAGATGGAAAAATAACAGAAGTAGAAAAGCTTACAATACTTTCATTCAAAATGCCTGGCACGGATTGGCCTTTCCTCTCCAGTATGCCTATAATTCTCCCTTAAATGTTCTGAAGAAAACTTTGAAATAAAATTAAACTACAGTTTAATGCATTGCAGCTGTATTACTAAAACCCTCTTTTAATGATTCCTTTCATTTTTCTATCCCCTTTTCCCATTTATATTTTAGCAGTCATTGACTTCAAACAGAAAATGAGTTGGTGATAACAACATTAACAAAAACACTATTATTATTTTATATTCATAACAATACAGAACTTTATAGGAAAAGATTGTTCCATTATACTTACCTGATTACCTCACTTACAATGGGACAGGTTTGCATTCCTTTCCCCAGGAAGACAGAAACAACGCCACCTGCCTTGTTAGTTTAGTAAAGCATGCACAGATTACTTTTTACATGACATTTCAGCAATTGAAGAGGGGAGAAATTAGTGCTAAAGTCTATAAGAAAAAAAATACTATTATGAGATTCCCAATAGCAGACTGATTTTTCATGTTCATATGTTTCAAATATTACTTAGTGATCTTTGGTGGTTGGTTGGCAATTCGTGTGTTCTTCCTAAATGTACATTATGCTCACTTGATCCTGAGCACTGACGCTGAAAACCAGTCAGCCAGTTTAAGGGCTGAGGGAATAATGCACAGATAACATCATGCTGTTTCTTCTGTATACATAATACCTTTCTCTAACTAACACGGGTCACTTGGGACATGTTACCTTGCTAATCTTTGTGATAGCTGATTAAATTAATTAGATGGCTATTGCTTCACTAATGGGGAAAGAAGGGTCCCAAGAGAGGTGGTCATTTCTCAACTCCCTCCCAATGTTTAAGCCGGGAGATAAATGATCTTTTTAAGATTCTCTTGTGAGGCTGGGCCAGCCCTGACTAAAGAAATAAGACAAAATTGGGATGAAAAAAACTGAGAAGGAACACATTGATAAAGCTATTGCTTTGAAACATATATTGAAAGAGAAACTTAACATATTCAAAATAAAATTGTTTCATTGAAAGACCTAATTTTGGTGAAAATTAGTTATTGATAATTTGTTGAGTCAAACTAGAAAAAAATCAGGATAAAAAATTAAAATTAGGTGGCCAAAAAAAACAAAAACAACAAACAAAACCGAAAACAACTTTCAAGCCTTTGGTATGTTATTTAAAGCACCAAGGGAGGTACTTCAGAAATTAAAGATATATTTTGTGTTTTTTATCATTCTTAACAGTGATCAAAGACAGTAAACATTCAAGTTGAAATGGAGATAATTAGAAAACAATGTATCAGCAAACACATTGATTACAGTGGTTATCTATGTACAATTGGTAAATATCACTGATGGGCAACTTTCTGTTCTATTTGGTATAGATAATATCACATCTTTCTAATTATAACAGCATTACTCAATCCTTCAGGATCCAGCTAACATTATCCTATAAATCAGACATATATATTCCTTAGAAACATGAAAGTTCTCTTTCATTCTTAGCAATGTGCAGATCAATTTCAGGAGTCGGTCATTTTGATTGAGCAATTTGATTGAATCTTAAGAGGTTAAAACTCCTCTGGCAAGATATGCTGATTTATTGGTTTCAAAATGGAAATGAAAATTCTAAGTGCTGGGTCAGCAAAAGCAAGGCACAGAAAGCTAGTGACCTTTAGGACTCTCTTGAGATTCAGTGTTAAGGTGGCCTGATCCCAACTCAGAGAAGAAATTGGCTCCTTAGGCCTTAAACAAGTTTTGATGCTCTAAATTGCAAATTCTGTGGCTGGGCTTTCAGACGATATCCAGGGTGGGTTATCTGGTGCTGCTGAGTTGAACAAATCCAGGAGGTAAATGGGAATGACGTATTCACATTTTAGTCTATGCAAATGGTTCTCCCTGCAGCAGAATTTCAGTTAGACTTTTATGCTGTAGAACTCTGCAGCACTGTTGCCCTGCTTGGACATCCTTCACTGACATCATACTTCCACTCTTTGTCACTTGCCTAAACCCTACCCATCCTCAAAGTCCTACCCTAGCTATAATACTGCGTTTTCTCTTCCTCCATCTCTCTCTCTCCCCGCCCTTCTCTCCCTCTCTCTCTCCTTTAAACATCTCACAACATGTAATTTCAAATGCTATGTCATATTACTAAAATTTTCATATGTTTTCTGTCTGTACCACTAGATTATTCTCTATGTATGGAAATATTGCCTTATAATTTCAAGTATTCAGGCTTTGGCCCCCAGTTCTAAGGATTTAAAAAGTAATTGTGAAGTAGAGAAAGTAACACTCCTTTGCTTGTTGTCTGTTGATGAGTTAGAAGCAACCCATGTCCTTAAGAATTCCGTGCTATTTTGTTGCCTCTGAAAAATCATGTATTCTTTTTCCTCTATGGTATTGCCCTTCTCTGCCTCTTTGGAAAATTCCTACTTAGTCTCAAAACATGACTCAAATATCACCTCTATTCCTTGAGCCAGTGCTCATCATTTTACTATCCTCTTTGATTTAAATACTGTCCATAGCAGTCTCTGTTGTATCATGCATTTACATGTTCATCACACTTCATCACACTTGTGCTTGCTATGAGAAAGGGATAAAATTTTAGCACAATATTTGATACTTATAGGGCCTTAAGAATGTATGTTGAGTAAATGAATGAATGATATACATGGAATTTGAAAAAAGGAAATATGAGAGAAAAATAAAAGATTAGTCTTAATGATGCTAGATTTCAGGGTCCCTTTGTCCCTGAGCTTTCAAAATAACTACACAGTAATGGTCATGCCTGAATCTAACAGATGACAGGATGAGCTATATTTCTGTGCTCTGAAAGCTAAGTTCCTTACCTAGGAAAATAATTTAATTCAAATTTAGGGATACACACGCATACATATCATTGTGGAATCCCTTAACAGTCATAGTACTGTATTATTGTTAGACATAAACAAATTGGATGTTAGAGTCTCTGCTTTTGAGGTGTTTGCTATCTAAATGGTTTTATAAATACATTTTTAAAGTTTAGGTAAATGTTATTCAGTCCATGGGTCATAGGTTGCTATACTTTGATCTATAGAATAATTAAATGATTCAAAGCAATTTCTAAAAAATGAGAAAGCAGTAATTCAATATATTGACTAATAAACAGGTTCTGGTCAGTTTTCAGCTGAGACAGGCCTTGTTGACTTGCAAGAAGGTGGAGAAAATTGGTAGCAGTACATATCAACTTCCCTTTGACAAACCTTCTACAAATGTTGGAAATTTGCAACAGGTTGCAAGGCTTTAAGGGGCACGTCTGGTCTCAGACTGAGTTCTTGGGGACTTAGCCACATCTTCATTATGATTATTGTACCCTGGTAAACTCTACTGCTTCTCCCCAAAATGAAAGAGACAAGAGACCAATCTATGAGGCTGTATAAGTTCATACTAGAATGCAACACAGAAAAAAATATATATGTAAAATTTTCAGTTTTATTGCATCAGCTATGGCATCAAGACGAGAGGGGAAGGGCAAGTTGCTTTTATAGGTGTGGGTCATCTGGGTGATGTACATTTGAATTTTATCCCAACAAGGGTCTCACTTTGCCTCAACTTTTTTTTTTTGCGGTACGCTGGCCTCTCACTGTTGTGGCCTCTCCTGTTGCGGAGCACAGGCTCTGGCGCGCAGGCTCAGCGCCCATGGCTCACAGGCCCAGCCGCTCCGCGGCATGTGGGACCTTCCCGGACCAGGGCACGAACCTGTGTCCCCTGCATCGGCAGGCGGACTCTCAACCACTGCACCACCAGGGAAGCTCTGCCTCAACTTTTAAAATTCTGTTTTTCTATTAACTGGTGCTCATAAAAAGTTCTTATTTTTCTGGCCTTGTAAGTCTTTTGTGTTTTGAATGAAATCATATATTTTTTTATTGATCATCTTTCATTTTATACATTTATTGACCATCTATCTGCTAACCATTAGAGTCTGGAATGCGATGCAGTTCTTTTGTGAAATAGTCTAAATCAAATCACAAGTAAGTCATCTCATGTGAATGTCTCTGTATTTCCTAAGAAAAAGTAGACTTTATTACTTTATGTTCAGGCCTGCATTCTTAATCCTCTTTATTTTTAAGTTATGTGTTGAGTCAAAAAGCAATTTTTAAAAAAACTACTCTTTATAAAGTATCAAGGAATGGAACTGTGTGTAGGTCACACAGAGCTCTCCACCTCCTTCATGGCCCAAATTCCTCAGTCATAGGTGAAGAAAGAATAGCATGAACTCAGAGACCTCAGAGAATAATTTAGATATTATCAAAGGTTTTCTTAACAGTTGGATGAAAATGAATCATACAAAATGTTTCTAAAATTTATTTTGGGCCTGCCGTCATCTCCTTAAATCTTTTTCACTCTCAAAAGTGCCTAGAATACCTTCCTCTTTCTCTCACCCACACAGCCCCTTCACCACAACCGTAACACCCTGTCACAGCAAACTCTCTCTTCCTAGTTGCTGCTCAGGCATCCCCCACTCTTCGTTCTACTTTCTCACATGTATAGGCCCCAAAGTACATATCGTATGCTTTTTCCATGAGACCTGACCACTCTCCCAACATTTAAATCTCTGTACGTATACAGAAGGTAGTTCCTTCCATTAACATTGAAGTGCTCGCAGTCTAATAAGGGACAAAGGGTACCCTCAAATTTAAAAAAAAAATCATGAAAGTGAGGTTTGGGGAATTGGTAATAATGAGAAGACTGTCACTGACTAGCTTAAGCAGATCATAGGGAATATTTTCCTTTGATGCCTCCAAGGTGTTGCCTTTTTCTCACATTATTTCTAGTTTTTACTTTCTTATGTTTCCACCAACTTTTTACTCTTTTTAAACATCACCACTAATTTCCCTTCGTAACTTTTATGAGTTATAAAACATACTTTTCCATAATGAGGCAGATATTATTATGACAGTGTTTCTCATATGGACTGAGATACTGGATCATTGTGAATGTAATTCAGGGGATTACCTGCCAGGAGTAAGAGTTATGGGTAGTGCAAGTTGAACAGCCATATAGGAGTGTATATTTAATAGAGCATATGAGAACTTTGCCTTGTGATTATAAAAGAGGCAGTCAGTTCTATTTAGACAGTGAAACAGAGCTGAGGTCGATTAGGTTTAGTGAGCCATTGATGGGTACCATGAAATTGCCTTTAATGCCTCCCCTAAAGTAACTGTCAAGTGACCAAAGTTTCCTAGGTTAACTTGATATCAAAACAAAGTTTTGCTTGCAATTGTTTCGATTGAAAAAATGGTGATAATATCAAGAAAAGCAATTTTAAATGATTTTTCATTCATTTATTCATCCATCCCTTTGTTCATTCATTCATTCATTCACATAGTCAGTATATCTTTATGATGGTTTCTCTCAGTACCAAAAACTGCACTTACAGACATGGCCCAGTCTACTGGGAGTTAGAGACCGCAGGGAAAGACATATTAAATCAATAAGAGAACAATTAGATGTATATTTATAAGTTGTGATGAATGCTATGAATGGTAAGAGAAAGGTTCTATGAATACAATGAGGAGAACTTAAGTGAGTTTATAAAAGCAATATTATGTAGTGATTAAGAACCTATCTTCTAAAGTCTGCTTAGGCTCTGGTTCCCCCACTTCTAAGCTTTCTGATATTGTGCAAATTGCCTCATTTCCTTGTATATCATTTTCTTATCTGTAAAATAGTAATAACAGAGTATTTGCTTCATAGAGTCCCCTAAGGATGAAAAAATTAATATGTAAATATGTCAGTTTCTTTAAGCAGGAAAGTTAATAAGTTCTCAATAAATATCAGCAATTATAATTAAGGTGATCAGGGACGGTCTCTATAACAAATCGATGTACATTTTATGTTGATATTTCTATAAATATTTTATATATTAATCTGTGATTATCCTGATGTATCTCCATAAAATGAAAGAGGGCTTAAAATTGTCCCCATTTCTTTTTTATATTGTATTATTCCATTTATGCAAATTCTAAAAGAGGCAAAATCATTGAACTGTACATTTGAGATTGGTTTATTTTATTGTATATAAATTATATGGCAACTTACATAAAAAGAAGAGGGAAGTAGGGTATGGTGACGTAAGTAGAAATATACTGAAAATATTAATTTTTTTTTACTTTGGCAAATGTGTTACAGTTTTTTCAGTTTTATTGAGAAATAATTGATATACATCTCTGTGTAAGTTTAAGACATACAGCATGATGGTTTGATTTATATATATTGTGAAATGATCACCACAATAGGTTCAGCTAACATCTATCTTCTCATATGAACAATGAAAAGAGGAAAAAATTTTCCCTTGGGCTGAGAACTGTTAGGATTTACTCTTTTAACAACTTTCCTATATATCATACAGCAGTGTTAGCTCTGGTCATCATGTTGTACATTTTATCCCGAGCACTTACTTATAACTGGAAGTTTCCACCTTTTGACCGACCACCTTCCTCCAATTCCTTTCCCCCACACTCTGCCTCTGATAACCACAGGTCTGATCTCTTTTTCTATGACTTTGTTTGTTTGTTCCTTTGTTTCCTTTGTTTTAGATTGCTCATATAGGTGAAATCATACAGTCTTTGTCTTTCTCTCTCATACTTGTTTCACTTAGCATAATGCCTTCAAGGTCCATCCATGTTGTTGCAAGCAGTAGGATTTCCTCATTTTTTTATGGCTGAATAATATTCTGTTGTATGTGTATATACCACAACTTCTTTATACATTTATCCATCAGTGGACACTTCGGTTGTTTCCATGTCTTGGGTACTGTAAGTAATGCTGATTCCTTTTTTTTTTGGCTGATTCTTAATGATAGAGAAATGCCAAATGCCAATTTCATGTGTGGGCTATCCAATGATTCACAGGAAGTTTCAGTGATAATTTTATTTTTAATTGTTACAAGTTAATGTAAATCTCATTGAGAGACCCATTGTTTGATTGCATCTATTTTCTTTGTAACAATCTTTTCTTATGAACTCTAGAATAGCACGTTTTATTATCCTATTCTATATGATAGAAAGTATAGAGTTAATTATTCTCCAAAGTTAATAGATCAAGTCATACCAAATTTGCATTATGAAAACTTGGCTCATGAGGGAAAGGCCTGTATTTGAAAGTGTGCAGCAAGTACAAAACATTGAGAACCTCCCATCCAGAAAGTAACAATTAGGAGCCTTTGAGCAGTCACTCATGCAAGCTTTGAAATTCTCTTTTAGTAGGAATTTGATATAAGATGTTAATCCACTGAAAATCATTTATTCTGGAACCCTACCTTTTGCTCTGCTGAGGATCTTTATATAAGGAGTTTTTCTTAACATCTCTAATTTCCTACACTGAGTATAATTCAAGAAGCTATTTGTTGCCTAATATGCTTTCTTCTGGAACAATTCTCAATCTGCCAGATTCTCCTTATGAGTAAGATAGGGAGGCATTTTGATTTCTAACCTGTCTGGTACAGTTTATATACAACAGCTTCATTTTCTAAATGTGCCTTTAGTGGCCTGAGAGACTAGACCTTTGCAATGACCCAACTTATTGCTCCCTGGGAATAATTCATCCATTCATCCAACTAGAGAATTGGTTGATGCAGTATTTATTTTCAGTATACCCACAGCTTCTTCCTTTTGAGGAACTCAGAATTTGTTTGCTTGCTTGTTTTGCTTTGGGTTTTGATTTTTATATGTCCTAATCTCTCATATCAATAATAGTGTGTATAGGTCCCCTGTGCAAAGATAAATGTTTTAAATGGGTTTGTGACATTTATTTATTTATTCATTTATGTATTTATTTATTTATTCATTTAGCTGAAGTTAATTCAAAACAAATGTAAGTATGGCAAAGGGAATTTGTGCTTTGTAAATTCAGAGAAAAATGAAAGAAAGATTTACACATATTATAAATATGAGGTACAGAAAAGCATTGGTCATTTTTGGTATCCTTCATACCACCTACTTAGTGCCTATCACATAATAGAATTTCAGTATATGGTACAAATCAGTTGAATTATCACCATTTTCACTCTTTTCAGACTGCACAGGCCATTCATCGTAATGAGAAACTGGATGACGTAAAATTTATTGACAACAGTGTTGTTTGTATTTTTAAAGGTACTTATATAAAACAAAAACACAAAGACTATAAACAGCACTTTGGTTTACTGTATTCTGAACATTGAAACAAAAGGGAAAATTTATCAACAAAAAAAATTGACCATGGATTAATTTTGGCCCCTCCCTTCCTCCCTCTTTCCTTCCCTCCCTCCTCCCTCCTTCTTTCCTTCATTTCTTTCTTTTTTTCCTCTTTCTTATATCTGGAAACTACATTGTTAATTTCTGTATCTATAAATGCTGCTCTTTTATGGTCAGAAGAGAAGTTAAGATTTAAGTTGTAGAGAAAAAATGTTAACAGATGTCAGAAGTCCTGATCAGAGTGAAATAATCATGCATTAGAAATCAAATATCTTTAAAACATTTTAGACTAAAATTAAATAGATCATGACCAGTCCTTGCTTTCTTACTTTGGATTGTAGATGACAACACCTTCAAACTTTTCTGCCAACAAGTCCCTAATGAAAGATCTAACCACACTCATTGCCAATCACTGTGAACATATCTCTGAGTAGAGAATTATATCACACACTGAAGATCACCCTCCCTCTCTGAGTTACATTAATAGTGATCATTTCATTGGCCAATGCATTCATTCATTTAAAAAATTTTAAAATGACAATAAAGTAGTAAATGAAACAAAGTCCGTGATTTCTTGGAGCTATTGGAGAAATCATAAAATGGATAAATAAAAAATTAATGTCAGCTTGTGATATATGCTATGAAAAACAAAGCAGATTACGGACACAGAGAGTAAGGATATTGACAGAGTCCTGATATGGCCACTATGATTATGGAAGGCCTCTCTGAATAGGTGACTGTGATGGCTTTTTGATGTGTCAACTTTGCTAAGCTACAGACCCCAGTTAGCTATTCAGTCAAACAGTAATCTAGATGATCCTATGAAGAATTGTGCAGATGTAACTAAAGTTTCTTATCTATTGTCTTTACGTAAGAGTAACTATGCTGAATGGCTTGACTTAATCAGATGGAAGTTCTAAAATCAGATTTGAGGCTTTCCTGGGAGATAGGAGCAATTCTGCCTGTGGACAACAGTTTCATGCCTGTGGGGATACAGTCAGTCTACTCATGGTCTTCCCTTCCTGATGGCCAGCCCTACACACTGTGGACTAGCTAAGCCATCCTCCACAATTGCATAAGTCCTTTCCTCCACAATTGCATAAGCCCTTTCCTCCACAATTGCATAAGCCCTTTCCTCTCTCCATATAGAGAGACAGAGATAGATACTTCCTTTCCCTCTATATATAGAGAGAAGTTCT
>NW_020185337.1:12562931-12630446 GCF_003031525.2 Neophocaena asiaeorientalis asiaeorientalis | reverse complement strand
TATATATATATATATATACACATATTCCTACTGCTTCTCTGATTGAACTCTAAATGATATATTAACATTTAAGCAAAGTCCTTGGTGAACTGGAGAAATGAGTCATTTTAAGGTCTTCAGACAGAATATTTTAGGCAGAGGGATAAGAAAGACCTTGAGGCAGAAATGAGAGTTTGAGGCAGAGAAAAATGTCCTATGTTTCTGATGTGAATTCATGGATCAGAGGGTTGTATATGGTTGATGCAGGAAAAGACAGAGACCAGATCTTGTAGGGCTTTGCAGGCTATAGAAGGGGGTTAGGGTTTTATTTGAATATAAGGGCATCATTGGAGGGTTTTGAGAAGTGAGCTAATGTGCTCAAATGTATATTTTAAAAGCTAACTTCTGCTGCTGTATGAGAAATTAACCTGAGGGGTCATGATCAGTATGAGGAAGACCTGGGAGCAAGCTATCACAGTGGGGTCTCTGCAGTGGCTCATGGTGGCTTGGGTTAGAGTAGTGACAGGGGAAGTGCCAAAGAAGTGGGTGGTTTGAGGATATATTTTGGTGATAGAGCTCCCAGGGATCATATTTGGGTTGGATTCATAGGGTAAGAAAAAGCAAGAAATCAAGGATTACAAGGCATTCTCCTCAGATCATGGATAAACAGAGACATTTGCTGAGAACATGAAGATGGAGAAGGCACAAACAAGTGAGAGGTATTGGAACCCAGGGAAGAAATGGTTCATCTCCAGTGACAGGAGAAAAGTCAGAGTCTGTGGTTTCAGATGCAGGTAGATAGGGAAGTATGGCTTTGGTAGAGTTTATAAGTTCTCTTCCCATTGTTTCTATGTTTCTTTGAAATAAAAAAGGGAAAACAATCTCCAGGTGCACTAATATCCATGATGTGGAAAAGAATACCAGAAAGTAGCCACTTCAGAGAGTGTCAGGGGAAGCAGTGCGCTCAGGTAAGGGGCCTTGGTTTCTTAACCAGATTGCGGAAACAAAATTAATGCTGCAAAGGCAGGCTGGGGGTAGTTGTATAAAGAGCTCCCGAAGATCTGTCTCTTAAAACTTGCAGTAGACAAAAACAGTGACACTGTCCCTGGAAGTACTGTGAAATGTAGGGGGCTTCCCCCTCAGCACCATGAAAGGTTTCTGTCAGTAACTTCCTTGTACCCATGTAATGGGGCAGGCTTGTACCACACTCGTAACAGTCACGGGCTAACCTTCTTCAGGCCCAGTGGATTCTCCTTCTCAGAGCCAGAAATCTCTTATTCACACAAATGTGCAAGCAAGAATCTTCCCTTTGTCTTATCCCCTCACTCAGATCAATCAACCAGTCCTTAACAGCTGTTGAGACCCTTTCAAGTTTGCCATATCCTCTGTCTTTGTATTCAAACCATTCTCATTTGCTATAGGTATTATTAGAACTTGGCAGGAGCTTCCAAACTTGTTTCTCTACATCTAGCCTTTCATGCTCTAATCCTTTTTTTACTATCTATGGCCAGAGGCATCATTCTAAAGTGCAAAACTGATGCTCTCACTTCCAATTTAAAACCCTTAATAGGTCTCAGATACTTTCAGGATAAAGTCCAGCAGTCCAGACTCTTGCCATAGCATCTTCTTTATTTTTTTTTTTTTTTTGGAAGATCCACAATTCTTTATTTCATTATATTGGTTGGAAAGGAAAGCTGAGATTTGTGTGTGTGTCTGGTAAAATATATGTAACGTGAAATTTACCATTTTTAAAGGTACTTTCATAGCTTCTAATGCCCTCGTGATCTGGCTTTGTTTATTCCCAGTCCTCTCCTATACCTTTTTGCCACTTCTGACCGTCTGATCAATTAGCTCTACTGAACAATTAGTATTTCTTTTTTTGAAAAAAAATTTCCATTGAAGTGTTGTTTATTTACAATGTTGTGTTAGTTTCTGGTGTACAGCAAAGTGATTCAGGTATATACATATATATACTTTTTTGTATTTTTTTCCATTATGGTTTATTATAGGATATTGAATATGGATCCCTGGGCTATACAGTAGGACCTTGTTGTTTATCTCTTTTATACACAGTAATTTGTACCTGCCAATTGGTATTTCTTTAATACACTATGCTGTGCAAACCTTTGCCCAGGCTTTGCCCTCAGCATAGACCTTGTAACCTCCTCCTATTCATTCTCTAGGTCTCAACCTAGTTGCCACTTACTCTGAGAATCCTTCTCTGATAATACTTTGGGTGACCTTTTTCTGCTCCCAGAGTCCTCTGTGTTTAGTCTGATCACAGTACTTACAAACTGGGCTTGTAATGGCCCATTTTCATGTCTGTCTACTCTACTAGACCATGTTCATTGGCAGAAATTGTGTTTTGGTTTGCTTTGTTTTCTTCACAATTGACTTCTGAGGGACTAGCATAGAATCTGACATATATTATGAGGTTCAGGGCAAAATAGCATCAGTGACTGGAAGAGCTTTAGCCAAAGAAGATAAAAGAGCAGCTCTAATTATATATGAGAATGTCCTCCTCATACCCATTTGCATGAACACTTCTAGAAAGTTTTACAAATAGGTATGATTGTGGTCTTTTCTCTTGGCATGAAGAAGAGCTCTTTTCAACAGATCTGGGGAGCAATTTGTATAACTGACATTATGTAAGGCCCACACACATAAGGGCCCAGAGAACATTTGGGTTAAAGGTGATCTTATCTCATGGATAAGTTAGGTCTCCTGACCATTTAACTTGTTCCAGTTCCACCATGCCCTGTCCCAATACCGTTGTTGGCATCTATCTATCAGACCACTAGTCAAATGCATATGTGTATGATCCCTGATTGAAGGCATAGTTTTACTTCTTTCCCAGGGGCTTCCTATGCTCCTGGCTAATTAAGACATAGAGTTCAGCCCCTATTCATGTACCACAAAATATCCTATTATATTCAAGGTGGCTTTATTTGCTCATTATATACGTAGACCTCTAGCGATCTCGGGATTAGCCCAGCCAGGATATCCTTTTTATTAATTCAACAAATGGGTTTCGAGCTCCTGTTATATGCCAACCTCTGGGGATAGAGCAGGGAACAAGAGAAGAATGTTCTCCTGCCAATTAGAAACTAGGAGAGGAGGTAGGCACTAAGCAAGTAAAAGTGTTCATTGAAAGAGTATTGGGCTTTCCTGGTGGCACAGTGGTTGAGAGTCCGCCTGCCGATGCAGGGGACACGGGTTCGTGCCCCAGTCCGGGAGGATCCCACATGCCACGGAGCGGCTGGGCCCGTGAGCCATGGCCGCTGAGCCTGCGCGTCCAGAGCCTGTGCTCCGCAACGGGCGAGGCCACAACAGTGAGAGGCCTGCGTACCGCAAAAAAAAAAGAGCATTAACAGAGCACCACAGAAGCATATGTGGGGAGCTGGAGACAGCTTCTTTGAGGAAGTGATGTCTAGTCTGTGGCAGATGAAAAGATGTGCACTAATTAAGGATTGAAGTTTATTCAAAAAGCCCTGTTTTCCACAAGGTTCATGGAGGAACCTTCACTCCTGCCACTGAGGCTGGCTGTGGAGTTGCCTTCTCTTGCTGGTCTCGTAGTCAGTGTTGGATCTTATTGTTGTCAGAGTGGTGAGAGCTGCTACAGTGCATCACTCTGAAAGCTCCAAAACTGTGCTAGGCTTCCAAGAAAACTCATTGAAAAGAAACTGCTATAGCAAACATAGAGGTACTGCAATCCTAACTGCTACCAGCTACACTTAAGACAAGTCATCAGGCCCTGATGCCACCATAACTGTTGTCACTAGTACCACCTATGATATAGAGTTGCCTAAGGCATGGCCAATGCCATAGCACTGCGTTGAAGAGAATTCATTTCTCCTATGCCATGCCTATTTGTTCTGCTGTCGTTGTATCCCACAGAAAGTGTTATGTGAACTACCATCTAAGTTCTTTTCCTTTTAAATTGAAGACTTCCCTGAGACAGCTAAGCTGTGGGCCCATGAGGCTGGGGGCAGGTGCATAGAACAAATCTGCATAGTAGATGCCATATTGTACTCAACATTGCTCTTCATTCAACCACAGAGCACTGTAATTATACAAAGATTTTGAGACTGACTTCCTTCACTTAGGATTTATAAGGATATTTACATTAGGCTCAAATAATACAATGCTCCTGTGAGTTGCATAGGAAATATTTGATGCTGTAGTTGCCTTAGTACAAAGAAACATAATCAGAGCCATATCAATAAAGGAAACCTTGTTATTCAGTAGAATTGTGCTACATGGACGTCTTCATTTAAATTTATATGATATACACCTTATAAGTACAAAGATTTTTAAAATAAGCAAGCAGCAAAGGTCATCCATTTGGGAACACCTTTAGAAGACACTTGTTTTGGTAAATACACCTGTTTTTCCACTTCACAGATTCAGCCTATGAAATGGTGAGTCATTTATTAATTATTTTAAAGAGATTTTGATATACTAATCAGCTAAGTATGTCTGACGTCAGTGTAATTATTATTTAGAAACATTCAGATCTGATTGGCTCATTGAAAATTTTGTCACATAAATCTGAAATGACAAATTCATTACTTAAAGTATTTATCCCTAAATTTTTGCATACATTAATGTCATTATATCACTTCCTCTCTAGAATAGTAAAATGGATAGTTACTTTTTTTGCTCTTCTTCAACATTATCTCTTATGTAGCATGCTTTACATACTTTTTTACTGCCTCTCCTGAGATGGAACATATTTTCTGGGGAAGAGTCAAGATTTTGCTTTTTCTGGTGAACTCTTGTCATAAAAGAAAATCATGTATCATGATGGAAGAGATTACAGTATTCCTAATCCAAACCTCTATTTTGAGGAAGCCCAGGTCACTGTCAGATGGACTATACATACAGTTTCTTGATTAAACCGAAGCAATGGATAAGCTGGATAATTGCTAAGGGTATTGACTTTCTATCTCACAAACTTATGGATCTCCAAAATTGCCATGCCAGAACTCTATATTTACTGAGTCTGCCCCTACTGCACTCTTGCATTGCCCATTGTAAAGGTCCTTTTTGGATTGGATATCATTGGATGAGATTGGATGAGGTCCAGAAGATTGGATGAAAAAGGTTCATGGATATACCCTACTGGAACTCCTACCTCAAATGCTATCATAAGTTCTAATCACTTTCTTTCTTTGAAAAATTTTATATACTAATTACTTTGAATCATTTTTCTAGTTGGTGTGTTTTGGACTATTTGCAGCTATTTCACAATATAATCAATTCCAGACTTTTCACCACTTGATTTCTAAACCCTTTATTCTTCAGCTTTTAAGTGAAACAATCAATAAAAATCAAAACCTACATTTTGGTGTCATCTGAGTTTTTTGTGTTAGATAATACTGTCAATGCTGTTAGGAAAAATGATGTTTTTTTTTTTTAACATCTTTATTGGAGTATAATTGCTTTAAAATGGTGTGTTTCTGCTTTATAACAAAGTGAATCAGCTATACATACACATATATCCCCATGTCTCTTCCCTCTTGCATGTCCCTCCCTCCCACCCTCCCTATCCCACCCCTCTAGGTGGTCACAAAGCACTGAGCTGATCTCCCTGTGCTATGCGGCTGCTTCCCACTAGCTATCAGTTTTATATTTGGTAGTGTATATATGTATATGCCACTCTCTCACTTTGTCCCAGCTTACCCTTCTCCCTCCCTGTGCCCTCAAGTCCATTCTCTAGTAGGTCTGCATCTTTATTACCATCCTGCCCCTAGGTACTTCATGACCTTTTTTTTTTTTTTTTTAATTCCATATGTATGTGTTAGCATACGGTATTTGATTTTCTCTTTTCTGACTGACTTCACTCTGTATGACAGATTCTAGGTCCATTGACCTCACTACAAATAACTCAATTTCATTTCTTTTTAGGCTGAGTAATATTCCATTGTCCATATGTGCCACTGCTTCTTTATCCATTCGTCTGTTGATGGACACTTAGGTTGCTTCCATGTCCTGGCTATTGTAAATAGAGCTTCAGTGAACGTTGTGGTACATGACCCTTTTTGAATTACGGTTTTCTCAGGGTATATGCCTGGTAGTGGGATTGCTGGGTCGTATGGTAGTTCTATTTTTATGTTTTTAAAGAACCTCCATACTATTCTCCATAGTGGCTGTATCAATTTACATTCCCACCAACAGTGCAAGAGGGGTCCCTTTTCTCCACACCCTCTCCAGCATTTATTGTTTGTAGATTTTCTGATGATGGCCATTCTGACGGGTGTGAGGTGATATCTCATTGTAGTTTTGATTTGGATTTCTCTAATGATTACTGATGTTGAACATTCTTTCATGTGTTTGTTGGCAATCTGTATATCTTTGGAGAAATGTCTATTTAGGTCTTGAGCCCATTTTTGGATTGGGTTGTTTGTTTTTTTGATATTGAGCTGCATGAGCTGCTTGTAAATTTTGGAGATTAATCCTTTGTCACTTGGTTCATCTGCAAATATTTTTTCCCATTCTGCGGGTTGCCTTTTCGTCTTGTTTATGGTTTCCCTTGCTGTGCAAAAGCTTTTAAGTTTCATTAGGTCCCATTTGTTTTTTTTTTTTTTTTTTTTTCCATTGCTCTAGGAGGTGGGTCAAAAAGGATCTTACTGTGATTTATGTCATAGAGTGTTCTGCCTATGTTTTCCTCAAAGAATTTGATACTGTCAGGCCTTACATTTAGGTCTCAAATCCATTTTGAGTTTACTTTTGTGTTTGGTCCTAGGGAGTGTTCTAATTTCATTCTTTTACATGTAGCTGTCCAGTTTTCCCAGCACCACTTATTGAAGAGGCTGTCTTTTCTCCATTGTATATTCTTGCCTCTTTTATCAAAAATAAAGTGACCATGGGTTTATCTCTGGGCTTTCTATCCTGCTCCATTGATCTATAT
This sequence comes from Neophocaena asiaeorientalis asiaeorientalis, assembly GCF_003031525.2. NCBI lineage: Eukaryota > Metazoa > Chordata > Mammalia > Artiodactyla > Phocoenidae > Neophocaena > Neophocaena asiaeorientalis. The sequence goes on along the minus strand of NW_020185337.1, from coordinate 12,623,554 downwards.
TTCTGTTTTTGTGCCAGTACCATACTGTCTTCATTACTGTAGCTTTGTAGTATAGTCTGAAGTCAGGGAGCCTGATTCCGCCAGCTCCATTTCTCTTCCTCAGGATTGCTTTGGATATTCGGGGTCTTTTGTGTTTCCATACAAATTGTGAAATTTTTTGTTCTAGTTCTGTGAAAAATGCCAGTGGTAGTTTGATAGGGATTGCATTGAATCTGTAGATTGCTTTGGGTAGTATATTCATTTTCACAATGTTGATTCTTCCAATCCAAGAACATGGTATATCTCTCCATCTATTTGTATCATCTTTAATTTCTTTCATCAGTGTCTTATATTTTTCTGCATGCAGGTCTTTTTTGTCCTTAGGTAGGTTTATTCCTAGGTATTTTATTCTTTTTGTTACAGTGGTAAATGGGAGTGTTTCCTTAAATTCTCTTTCATGTTTTTCATCATTAGTGTATAGGAATGCAAAAATTTCTGTACATTAATTTTGTATCCTGCTACATTACCAAATTCATTGATTAGCTCTAGTAGTTTTCTGGTAGCATCTTTAGGATTCTCTATGTATAGTACCATGTCATCTGCAAGGAGTGACAGTTTTACTTCTTCTTTTCAGATTTGGATTCCTTTTATTTCTTTTTCTTCTCTGAGTCCTCTGGCTAAAACTCCCAAAACTATGTTGAATAATAGTGGTGAGAGTGGGCAACCTTGTCTTGTTCCTGATATTAGTGGAAAGGTTTCAGTTTTTCACCATTATGGATGATGTTTGTTTTGGGTTTGTCATATATGGCCTTTATTATGTTGAGGTAAGTTCCCTCTGTGCCTACTTTCTGGAAGGTTTTATCATAAATGGGTGTTGAATTTCGTCAAAAGCATTTTCTGCATCTATTGAGATGATCGTATGATTATTCTTCTTCAATTGCTTAATATGGTGTATCACATTGACTGATTTGGGTATATTGAAGAATCCTTGCATCCCTGGTATAAACTCCAGTGGATCATGGTGTATGATCCTTTTAATGTGCTGTTGGATTCTGTTTGCTAGTATTTTATTGAGGACTTTTGCATCTATGTTCATCAGTGATATTGGCCTGTAGTTTTCATTTTTTGTGACATCTTTCTCTTGTTTTGGTATCAGGGTGATGCGGGCCTTGTAGAATGAGTTTGGGAGTGTTCCTCCCTCTGCTATATTTTGGAAGAGTTTGAGAAGGATAGGTATTACCTCTTCTCTAAATGTTTGATAGAATTCACCTGTGAAGCCATCTGGTCCTAGGCTTTTGTTCGTTGGAAGATTTTTTTTTTTTTTGCAGTACGCGGGCCTCCCACTGTTGTGGCCTCTCCCATTGCGGAGCACAGGCTCCGGACGCACGGCTCAGTAGCCATGTCTCACGGGCCCAGCCGCTCCGCGGCATGTGGCATCTTCCCAGATCGGGGCACAAACCCGCGTCCCCTGCATTGGCAGGTGGAGTCTCAACCACTGCTCCACCAGGGAAGCACTCGTTGGAAGATTTTTAATCACAGTTTCAATTTCAGTCCTTTTGATTGGTCTGTTTATATTTTCTATTTCTTCCTGGTTCAGTCTCAGAAGGTTGTGTTTTTCTAAGAATTTGTCCATTTCTTCCAGGTTGGCCATTTTTTTGGCATATAGTTGCTTGTAGTAAACTCTCATGATCCTTTGTATTTCTGCAGTGTCAGTTGTCATTTCTTCTTTTTCATTTCTAATTCTATTGATTTGAGTCTTCTCCCATTTTTCTTGATGAGTCTGGCTAATGGTTTATCAGTTTTGTTTATCTTCTCAAGGAACCAGCTTTCAGTTTTATTGATCTTTGCTAATGTTTCCTTCATTTCTTTTATTATTGATCTGATCTTTATGGTTTCTTTCCATCTGTTAACTTTGGGGTTTTTTGTATTCTTTCTCTAATTGCTTTAGGTGTAAGGTTAGGTTGTTTATTTGAGATGTTTCTTGTTTCTTCAGGTAGGATTGTATTGCTATAAACTTCCCTCTTAGAACTGCTTTTGCTGCATCTTATAGGTTTTGGCTCGTCATGTTTTCATTGTCATTTGTTTCTAGCAATTTTTGATTTCCTCTTTAGTTTCTTCAGAGATCTCTTGGTTATTAAGTAGTGTATCGTTTAGCCTCCATGTGCTTTTATTTTTTACAGATTTTTCCTGTAATTGACATCTTGTCTCATAGCGTCGGGGTTGGAAAAGATACTTGATACAATTTCAATTTTCTTAAATTTAGCAAGGCTTGATTTGTGACCCAAGATATGATCTATCCTGGAGTATGTTCCGTGAGCACTTGAGAAGAAAGTGTAATCTGTTGTTTTTGGATGAAATGTCCTATAAATATCAATTAATTCCATCTTGTTTAATGTATCATTTAAAGCTTGTGTTTCCTTGTTTATTTTCATTTTGGATGATCTGTCCATCGGTGAAAGTGGGGTGTTAAAGTCCCCTACTATGATTGTGTTACTGTCGATTTCTCCTTTTATGGCTGTTAGCATTTGCCTTATGTATTGAGGTGCTCCTATGTTGGGTGCATAAATATTTACAATTGTTCTATTTTCTTCTTGGATTGATCCCTTGATCATTATGTCGTGTCTTTCTTTGTCTCGTAATAGTCTTTGTTTTAAAGTCTATTTTGTCTAATATGAGAATTGCTACTCCAGCTTTCTTTTGATATCCATTTGCATGGAATATCTTTTTCCATCCCCTCACTTTCAGTCTGTATGTGTCCCTAGGTCTGAAGTGGGTCTCTTGTAGACAGCATATATATGGGTCTTGTTTTTGTATCCATTCATGCAGTCTGTGTCTTTTGGTTGGATCATTTAACGCATTTGCATTTAAGGTAATTATTGATATGTATGCTCCTATTACCATTTTCTTAATTGTTTTGGGTTTGTTCCTGTAGGTCTTTTCCTTCTCTTGTGTTTCCTGCCTAGAGAAGTTCCTTTACCATTTGTTGTAAAGCTGGTTTGATGGTGCTGAATTCTCTTAGCTTTTGTTTGTTTGTAAAGATTTTAATTTCTGCATTGAATCTGAATGAGTTTCTTCCTGGTTAGAGTGATCTTGGTTGTAGGTTTTTCCCTTTCATCGTTTAACTGTGTCCTGCCTCTCTCTTCTGGCTTGCAGAGTTTCTGCTGAAAGATCAGCTGTTAACCTTATGGGGATTCCCTTGTGTGTTATTTGTTGTTTTTCCCTTGCTGCTTTTAATATTTTTTTCTTTGTCTTTAATTTTTGATAGTTTGATTAATATATGTCTTTGCATGTTTCTCCTTGGATTTATCCTGTATGGGACTCTTTGTGCTTCTTGGACTTAACTATTCACTTTCCCGTGTTAAGGAACTTTTCAACTATAATCTCTTCAAATGTTTTCTCAGTCCCTTTCTTTTTCTCTTCTTCTTCTGGGACCCCCATAATTTGAATGTTGGTATGTTTACTGTTGTCCCTGAGCTCTCTGAGACTCTCCTCAGTTCTTTTCATTCTTTTTCTTTATTCTGCTCTGCAGTAGTTATTTCCACTATTTTATCTTCCAGGTCACTTATCCGTTCTTCTGCCTCTGTTATTCTGCTATTGTTTCCTTGTAGAGAATATTTAATTCATTTATTGTGTTGTTCATCATTGTTTGTTTGCTCTTTAGTTTTTCCAGGTCCTTGTTAAACATTTCTTGTACCTTCTCCATTCTATTTCCCAGATTTTGGATCATCTTTAGTATCATTTTTCTGAATTCTTTTTCTGGCAGACTGCCTATTTCCTCTTCATTTGTTTGGTCTGGTGGGTTTTTACCTTGGTTCTTCATCTGCTGTACGTTTCTCTGTCTTCTCATTTTGCTTAACTTACTGTGTTTGTGGTCTCTGTTTTGCAGCCTGCAGGTTCATAATGCCCATTATTTTTGGTGTCTGCCCCCAGTGACTAAGGTTGGTTCCGTGAGCTGTGTGGGCTTCCTGGAGGAGGGGCCTAGTGCCTGTGTTCTGGTGGATGAGGCAGTGTCTTGTCTTTCTGGTGGGCAGGTCCACATCCGGTGGTGGGGTTTGCAGTGTCTGTGACCTTATTATGATTTTAAGCAGTCTCTCTGCTAATGGGTGGGATTGTGTTCCTGTCTTGATAGTTGTTTGGCATAGGGTGTCCAGCACTGTAGCTTGCTGGCCATTGAATGGAGCTGGGTCTTGGCGTTGAGATGGAGATCTCTTGGGGGGTTTTGCCATTTGATATTATGTGGAGCTGGGAGGTCTCTCATGGACCAATGTCCTGAACTCAGCTCTCCCACCTCAGAGGCACAGGCCTGATGCCCGGCTAGAGCCCCAAGACTCTGTCATCCACATGGCTCAGAATAAAAGGGAGAAAAAAGAAAGAGAGAAAGAAAGAAAGAAAAAATAAAATTAAAAAAGTTATTAAAATAAAAATAATTATTAAAATTTTTTTAAATGAAAAAGTAATACAAAAAAAGGAAAGGAAGAAGACAGCAGCCATACCAAAAAACAAATCCACTAATGGTAACAAGCTCTAACAAGTATACTAAAAACAAAAAAAAAAACAGCGGGGACACAGAACCGCAGGACAAATAGTAAATGCAAAGCTATACAGACATAATCACACACAGAAACATACACATATACAAAAAGAGAAAGAGGAAAAAAATATATATATCGTTGCTCCCAAAATCCACCTTCTCAGTTTGGGATCATTCGTTGTCTATTCAGGTATTCCCCAGATGCAGGGTACATCAAATTGATTGTGGAGATTTAATCTGCTGCTCCTAATGCTGCTGAGAGAGATCTCCCTTTCTCTTCTTTGTTCACACAGCTCCTGGGGTTCAGCTTTGGATTTGGCCCGGCCTCTGCGTGTAGGTCACCTGAGGGCGTCTCTTCCCGCTAAGACAGGACGGGGTTAAAGGAGCAGCTGATTCGAGGGCTCTGGCTCAGGCCGGGAGGAGGGAGGGATACAGATGCAGGGCGAGCCTGCAGCGGCAGAGGCCAGCGCGACGTTGCACTAGCCTGAGGCGCGCCGTGCGTTCTCCCGGGGAAGTTGTCCCTGGATCACGGGACCCTGGCAGTGGCGGGCTGCACAGGCTCCCAGGAGGGTAGGTGTGGAGAGTGACCTGTGCTTGCACACAGGCTTCTTGGTGGCAACAGCAGCAGCCTTAGCGTCTCATGCCCGTCTCTGGGGATCTGCGCTGACAGCCGCCGCTCGTGCCCATCTCTGGAGTTCATTTAGGTGGCACTCTTAATCCCCTCTCCTCGCGCACTAGGAAGCAAAGAGGGAAGAAAATGTCTCTTGCCTCTTCGGCAGGTCCAGACCTTTTTCTGGACTCCCTCCCAGCTAGCCGTGGTGCACTAGTCCCCTTCAGGCTGTGTTCACTCAGCCAACCCCAGTCCTCTCCCTGGGATCCGACCTCTGAAGCCTGTGCCTCAGCTCTAAGCCCCCACCTGCCGCAGCGGGTGAGCAGACAAACCTCTCGGGCTGGTGAGTACTGGTTGGCACCAATCCTCTGTGTGGGAATCTCTCCGCTTTGCCCTGCGCACCCCTGTTGCTGCGCTCTCCTTCGTGGCTCCAAGGCTTCCTCCCTCCGCCACCCGCAGTCGCTGCCCGTGAAGGGGCTTCCTAGTGTGTGGACACGTTTCCTCCTTCACAGCTCCCTCCCACTGGTGCAGGTCCCGTCCCTATTGTTTTGTCTCTGTTTTTTCTTTTTTCTTTTGCCCTGCCCAGGTGCGTGGGGAGTTTCTTGCCTTTTGGGAGGTCTGAGTTCTTCTGCCAGCATTCAGTAGGTGTTCTGTATGAGTTGTTCCACATATAGATGTATTTCTGATGTATTTGTGGAGAGGAAGGTGATCTCCACTTATTACTCTTCTGCCATCTTGAAGCTCCTCTTACCTTTAACTCTTTAAATGAATCAAAATGATGTGTTTCAATGAGGTGACAGTGAATTAAAAGCAAAGGTCTTGATTTTATCTTTTCAAAATGCTTAAAAATTGAAGTATAAGGCAGCAAATGATAAAATCATAGTCAGTTTTATCAAAAGGAAACTGGTTGTTTATCTTAATCAGAACTCTTGTGATTAAGCCACTTAAATTTGCTTAAAGAAGAAGGAAACAAAGAAGTAGGAGGAGAATTAAAAAGAGGAAGGACTAGGCTTCCCTGGTTGCGCAGTGGTTGAGAGTCCACCTCCCGATGCAGAGGACACGGGTTCGTGACCCGGTCCAGGAAGATCCCACATGCCATGGAGCAGCTGGGCTGTGAGCCATGGCCGCTGAGCCTGCACGTCTGGAGCCTGTGCTCTGCAACAGGAGAGGCCAGAACAGAGAGAGGCCCATGTGCCACAAAAAAAAAAAGAGGAAGGACTTCAGAATAAGCTTTCTGAGATGTTTCATGCAATCTGAAGAAAGACATGTATCCAAACCTCCTCAGGAACTGAATCTGGTTATTATTGATTCTGTTTTTACAAATGTTATCATTAATTGCAATTAAAATTACTAATTTTTAGGATTTTAGTTTCTCCCATCTTTGTGGGTCTTGAAGTTTTTGTCTCTGCTTTTTATTACATTTTGATTTATTCTTGTCTCCTTTTTCTCTGAAGCCAGCTTTCTCTCCATTTCCAAGAAGACTTACAGAGGCTATTGACTTTGAAACCAACCTGCAGATCCCTAAGAGAGAAAGACATGGTGAATTCAGCCTGTATTGGGTGCCCATCTCTGGGCCAATCAGCAATGACCAGAGGTAGGTTTCACATAGTGCAAACATGACAGGAAGTGGTCTAACACTATGGGATGGGAGGGAAATTTTCAGAAAAATAAAATAGACCGTAGGTTGAGCAAACATCACAAGATTTCTTTTCTATTAATATATCAACTTTCAGGATATAATAACTATTTGTGTTAATGAAACTTTGCAAATGGTAGTTATATTTGAGAACTCTGTTAAGAAAATGATTTGATCACAATGGAGAGAAAACATCTTATATCTTGACTATGACTAATTATGATCTGGGTAAGTCCTGTTTGGTTTTTTTATGACAAAATGTGGAAGATTCTTTAGTGGCTATTGCATTAGTCAGAGTTCTAAAGAGAACCAAGAAGAAATGGGATGGAGAAAGGGAGAGGCAGAGAGAGAAAGAGAGAAAGGGATTGATTTGAAAGAATTGTCTCGTGCCATTGTCAGGGCTGGTAGGTGGCAAGTTGAAAATCCTTAGGGCAAACTGGCTGGTTGGTGATTCAGGAAATAGTTGATGTTACAGTCTTGAGTCCAAAGGATGGAAACTCAGGAAGAATTTTTATTTTGGCATTCGGAAGCAAGATTCCTTCTTCTTCAGGAAACCTCAGTTTTTTTCACTTAAGTGCTTCATTTATTAGATGAGGCTCACCCACATTATGGAGGATAATCTGCTTTACCTAAAATCAACTGATTATAGATATTATTCACATCTTAAAAAATGCCTTTACAGAAAAATCTCGATTAGTGTTTGACCAAACAACTGGTCACCATGGTCTAGCCAAGTGGGCACATAAAATTAACCATCACAGCCATCAGACTTCCTTGTTTTTCTGTATTAATGCTGAGCTTCTAAATTCTCTCAGGAGAGTCTACTTTTGTTGTTTCTTTACCTTCTTGGGATAATATTTCTTAATCTTGGATAATTCAGTCTGTTTTCATATTGTTATTTAGGAATGACAAACCTAACAAAATGCACTTGTGTATATATTTTTGTACTTATTTTTAAAAATTTCAAATGCTGTCTTCATCATTTGCAAACTGTTCTCATATTCTTGCAACAAATAAAATTTGCATCATTATGATGTATGTGACAATGGTAAAGAAAGAAAAGATGTCTTAGGATTGCAATAAATTAAATACTTTCTCCTTTCATTGCTACAACTAGCCAAGCCAAAAATAGGGGGAAACATCTCAAACTGCAGGGGTTATTGAGAATAAATTCTCACATAAGTCAAATGAGATTGCATAAATCAAGTGAAAGGTCACAGGAGATCTGGAACTATTAGGAAAAAGTATTACAACTACTGTGGAGAGACTAAGGACATAAACAAGCTAGAAAAGCAGAATGACAGTATAACTGAGAAATAAAGGGAATCTAGAACAATTAGCATGAGCAGAGGGTTATAGGTTCATGTTGTTGAAGTCCATTAAAGAAATTCAAAGGTTAAGCAAGAACTAGGTTCTTACAAGATGAGGATTCAAGTGCAATCTCTATTTTTTAATTGTTAATTTAAAATGCAAATTAATCTCAATTTCAGTCACTCTCTTAAAATGGTTTATATTGGGCAACGTTTGGAGTCGTACTAATGAAAAATAAAGATGGGATATTGAGTCCTGAATTTGGATTTATTATCATAACTCAATTACATGAAATCAGCATTTCATCAAGTACATGAAATGTTCTTATCTATAAAATAGAGTTCTTTTAGTTTCGTTAAAGGGAATGAATAAAGTGTTATAAAGTTCTCAAGCCTAGGTTCCTTCATGTTTTTTAGAAGGACATGCTTCTATTTGTTGTCACCATTATAAATGTATGCTGCCATTTAACACACGCTCCATTTAACTGAACTGTGTAACCCAGAATGAGGGCACTTGTACTCATGCTACAGGACAGAAAGTCTGGAGCTGGGATACAGAAAGACACAATTTGTTTATTACAATATCCAAAGTATTCAGTTTTTTAAAAAGGTTATTTTAAGTTGGTTTTTACTGCATTATACTTATATGAAATTTCTGGTAACTCTGTCTCGTGGTTCCATCTCTATACTCCAACATAAGGCAAAAAAGGAACTTAAAAAAAAAAGACTATACATTTGAAAATTTCCTATGTGTACACCAGGGGAGATCAAGCTCTATGGGCAGATAACCTTGTTGCACATTTAATAAACTATGAACACAAAACACACATGAATAGAGTTTCCTGTACTAATCAAATAAAAGACATAAAATGTTAAGGAAACATTAAATAGTCTACATAATCATTATTCTATAGCATAGTAATTAGGTATAAAATTGTAAGCAACTCACATGAAAGTCAGTGATCAAAATGCCTTTTTGTGAATTTGAGTTCATACAGTGTCACTCCCTTTTCACAGTGACCTGGTGAGAAGCTGTTCAAACGGTGTTGAGAGTTTTGGTGGTTCATGTGATAAGAACAATTCCTAGTTCATATCAGCTGAAGAAAAGGAAAGGAGATTCAACTTCAGTTCTCACACAAAGTAAAACATTATACTCTGGAGTCTCCTCTATGTTTGTTTCCCCATTAATGTCCTTCGTCAAACCATCAAACCAATATTTTCACAACTCCCCAAATGCTACATGTTTCAAGGGAGGAATCAAAGGGCAGACTTGTACCACAGAATCAGAATGATGCATTGGGCCAGTATCTTAAGAATGGGGGAATTATGTTGGGTAGGCAGAAGGTGAAATTTTAGGCCAAGAGCCAAGGGTGGGCCTTAAAAGGGAAAGAGATGGCCTAGAAAATGCTCTGGGGATGGATTTGAGTAGGGTAGGAGCTGGAGGAAGAATGTGCAGTAGGTAGCACAGTATGCTCAGGTAGCATATAGATTCTGAGGCAGTTAGATTAAAAATGCTTTGACGCTAATATCTCAGTTCCTTTGATTTTAAAGGAAACAATCTTGGCAAACAGTGTCAGAGACTGGGATGAATATTGGGGACCACTGATAGTGCTTCCATACATATCCAGAGATATATAGCAAACAGAAGGAATAGATACCTACAGTAGGAGAGGGTAAATAAGAAGGATTCTGAGATGAAAGAAAAATAAAAGAGGGTGATTTGCAGAGACTAGAGATGAAAGGGACAATCAACTGGAGAGTACTCAACTCTTAATACCTGGGTCCCCAAAACAGGAAAGCTAAATAGTCAGCCTTTGTGTTTTCTTGGCATACAGTTATAATTCTATGCAAAAGGAATAAAATTGGGTTAACATTATCTCGAATTTTTTGTTTTTGTTTTTGTTTTGAGGTATATGGGCCTCTCACTGTTGTGGCCTCTCCCGTTGCAGAGCACAGGCTCCGGCTCCGGACGTGCAGGCTCAACAGCCATGGCTCACGGGCCTAGCCGCTCCACGGCATGTGGGATCTTCCCGGACCAGGGCACGAACCCATGTCCCCTGCATCGGCAGGCGGACTCTCAACCACTGTGCCACCAGGGAAGCCCTATCTTGAATTTTTTTAACAAGGACTTTATAATACATGGCGTAAATCAGCAGGATTATAGGCCTGGTTGAGAGCCTTGAAATTTTTGTGTGGTTTTTTTTTTTTTTTCTTTTTTTTCCTGAAATATAGACCTGAGAAAAGGGGGGAAAAATGGACTGGGTTCAGAGCGTGCAGTGTTTAGGAGGCAATGGCTGTGGCTTGGAAGATACTGAGAGCAACAGGCCAAAGCCGAGGAGGAGAGAAATTGCCCAACTTCTTCCAGGGAATGTGGATGAAACCAGACTAACACAGTGGTAAGAAAATTTGGAGCAGGCAAATCTGTGCCATTCTAGCCCTTTCCACATGCACATTAAATGTTACCACTGAGGATTCTTGCCTACTGAGAAAACATTCATCTTTTAAATCTGAGTTGCAAACTGCTGTATCATGCTTGATTTTTTTTTTAATTAAATTTTTATCTTATATTGGAGTATTGTTGATTTACATGTTGTGTTAGTTTCAGGTATACAGCAAAGTGATTCAGTTATACATATACATATATCCATTATTTTTCAGATTCTTTCCCAATATTACAGAATATTGAGCAGAATATTGAGTATAGTTGTGCTATACAGTAGGTCCTTGTTTATTATCTTTTTTATATACAGTGGTGTGTATATATTTATCCCAAACTCCTAATTTATACCCCCCACCTTTCCCCTTTGGTAACTATAAGTTTGTTTTCTATGTCTGTGAGTCTGTTTCTGTTTTGTAAATAAGTTCATTTGTATCATTTTTTTAGATTCCACATATAAATGATATCATATGATATTTGTCTTTGTCTGACTTACTTCACTTAGTATGATTATCTCTAAGTCCGACCATGTTGCTTAAATAATGTTTGCAAAAGGGATGGTCACTGCGTTTTAATTTCATTCCTGTCTTCATAATGAGATTGAGCACACCTTCTTATACTTTGGGTTTCCCCTTTGGTGCCTGTTAACATCCATATTAGGCTTCTTGTCTTTTTCATTCACCTGGGTTCTTTACATATTCTAAGGTTAATCACTAGTTTTTGTTTTAGCTGTAATAATTTCCTCTCAGTCTGTCAAGTGTCTGCAGACTTTGCACATTGTATCCCCTAATGCCTTTCTTTTCTCCTTTTTACCATTCCAGATTCTCATCCTGTATTAAGGAAGGCCTAACTCAATTACACTCTTTGTCATTAAACATGTTTTTACTACTCAAATATCATGAACTCCTCTATCATTTATTATCTCTACATCACGTGTCACTTCTATTCCTTGGAGTGTTAGAGATATTTCTGTAACATGAACTCAGTATTACAGATTGTACTGAATACATTTGCATATTTTATGATGCCAGTTGTGCCTAACACAGTGTTTAGGAAACAGCTGTCTATTGATTAAATGTATTTGCCTAGGTCTTTAAAAAGTGGTTGCCATCGTGTATTATGCATTATGTGTTAGGTGATTCATTTATCAGCACATTTTATTTGGTTATAAAGTCTCAACAGGTTTTATTATAGTTTCACAATCAATGTAGTGATAAAACCTAATAGAAAAGACTAAACAAATGTTCTTGTTAGTAAAGCTTATGTACTTAGGCTAAATGCACTGGAATGTTCTTACTCCTATTACATCAAAAGTATTGATTTACCTTGAACTTTTTGTTTTGCTTGCTAACTAGATGTTTAACTTAAATTATCCATAAACATTGCTGTTAATTTTATAAAGAACATCTTATAATCACTGTAATATAGTGATGCACTTTTAAAACATTTCCTCATACACATACATCCCACGGCATACAATGGCATTCTAATTGGTTTCTATAGAGTTCATTCCCATGGTTACTCTTGTGCTGATCATTATTGTGGTGGAAGCACCAAACAAGTGATTATTGTTTTTGTGATTTGAGGGTGGGAGATATTTTAATGTTGTCTTAATTGAAAGAAAGCCTGCATACAAAGAATGAAAACATAGAAATGGAATTAGTATTATGCTGTCTTCCCCCAATCCTTCATTCTTCAACCTTGGGGTCTGGCCATAGAGAGGATTGGTTAAGGGATTGACAATGGATATCATAGATGTGGTATTGATAATATTTTAAACCAGAGCTTGACCATGGCTGAGTTACTTGATCTAATAGTATGGGTAGGTTTCTCAATTTAAAGAGGGAGTTGTCAAAAACAAACTCACCATAAAAGATTATCTGGATGAGTAAATCGCCTTAGAGCATCACCCTCTTGGCTCTAAGACCAGCTTCAGACCAGTGCTTATCCTTTCTGTCTCCTGTCTCCTAAGACCTACTCAAAGACTGTTTGGAGCAGAGGGGTGTTTAATTATTATTCATCTTGCTGAGGCTTTGCATTACTTGCCTTGCTGAAGCTGACAAAGCTTAGTAGTACTTGGAAAATAAGACACCTTAAAGGCTATATCACAAGGCTTAGTATAACATTTGTTTAAATTTAGCAGACACTTTGAGCCAATTAATACTCAATGCCTACGCGTAAATATATCCAATATTATTTCTTTTCAAAAGCGCCCATATACACGTATCTTGCAGTAACCTTTCCTTTCTTGGTTCAACATCTGCTTTCATTCATCTTCCAGAAGGGGACAGTGACAAAAAGTACTTTCTCGATTTCCTAGACAACATTGATAAGGCAGCATTTTTAAATGAACATATGCATGCAATGTTTTTCAAATGTCAAAGTCAAGGAGCTGTTTTTCTAAATATTGAATGACAAATGTACAGTCTCTCTGCAAGGATAAGACATTTAAACTTTCTTAACTTGTTTATTTCAATCCTCTAATCTTGCTTGTTTTCCTTTTTGAAATATTTATTTATTTATTTATTTAATTTATTTATTTGGCTGTGCCCGGTCTTAGTCGTGGCATGTGGGCTCTTAGTTGTGGCATGTGAGATCTAGTTCCCTGACCAGGGATCAAACCCGGGCCCCCTGCATTGGGAGCACAAAGTCTTAACCACTGGACCACCAGGGAAGTCCCTTTTTTTTTTTTTTTCGGTACACGGGCCTCTCACTGTTGTGGCCTCTGGGAAGTCCCTTTTAAAAATACTTCTTTTGCAGAGAGCTAGCAGTTTTGAACATATATATATTTAAATTAAAATTTAAATATGTATTTATTTATTTACATAGCTTCAACTTGAAGAGTTATATATAAAGACTGTCATAGCTTCCGAGTGATTAATTTAAAACTGAGCTGTGGGGCATAAATAACATTCAAATTTTATCCACGAAGAACTATCAGAGACATTTATTTTTCTCAGTATCATGGATCTGTCTCTCTGCAGGGCACCAGCAAATTCTCCAGACATCCCTCAAAATACATAGATGGAGTGGATGTCGAATCATAGACTTTTACTTTAAAAATGTCTCTGTTGAAACACTTTATCAGAGTCTACTCTTGTTATCAGATTTCATCAAAACTCTCTAACAATCTTTCTACTCAATTGTGTTCCCTTTCTCCAATTCATTCTGTGCAAGTTTAAAATGCTTAACTGATAGATAAGGCTTTAAACCAATCCATGTATCATAAAAAAGTACCATTTAATTTACATGGCTTCTAAAAATATAAGGACCATAAATCGCCTCTCGAATTATTCTAAAATGTGAATAAGACTTGTGCTCGGTGATTTTTTTTAATTCTATTTATTTTGCAATCTTTAATAATAATAAAACTCATTAAAAATTACTCACAATCTCATAATTTTAATACATCTACTTTATTTTAATTTTGCATGTTTTCTTTCAATTCCCACTAATATCCATGGTTTACACAAAGATATTTATATAACAAATGAAACTTTATATTTTCTTCTTTTTAGTTTAATATTTCTATATCAGATTGCCTTACTTTGATGGCATACAACTTTCCAAAAGGAGATTTTTAATTTTTGTAAAATATTCTATAGAGTTGATAGAACTCAATGAATTAATTAATCTCCTTTTTTTGGAACATTTAGATTGTTTCAAGTTTTTGTTTATTTATGCCAATAGAATTATACATCATTTGTTTATTTTTCTTAAGGTAATTTTTCTGTGTCTAGGTGCTGAGATTATGAATTCTACCTTTTTTTTTTTTTTGAAAAGTACTGACAAGTTGCTTTCTAGAAGGGTATAACAAGTTATACTGCTACCAAAAAATATGCCTGTGTTCATGTGATAATATTCTTGCAACTCTGGATATTTTCAGAATATTTATTATTTTGGTATAATATAAATAATCCAATATCTCATTATTGGCTTCCTATGTTTTATTGATTTAATTGTAAAAATGCAGATATCCACTGACTCATATGTGGGCAACATATGTTTATTTCTTACCATTTAATTAGAGGAATAACTTCCTAAAATGATTAATACTTAGAGGAAATATTTTAAGTTACATTTCTGCTTACAGATACCTCTAGAGAAAAGGTACAGATTTGATTTTATAACTAGGCTTGTCTAACAACTGACTATATTTCCTCTTTTCTTAATATATGTAAAAGTGAAATAAAACTATGCATATGATATGAAGGCAATTCATCAAATCTCAGTACAGAGGGATATAGGGAGAAAGTAAACATAGTTTTGTGGCCAAACACCAGAGGCTCTGTCTAAAGTGTTTAATTACCAAAGAGGACCCATGAAAAGAATTATATCCCCAGCTTCACAAGCACCGTAATTATGATGAGAATTCAGTGTCTTTATTTTAACTTACCGTATTTGGTAAGCATGGTATCTTATTGAATCACATGCAGAAGCCTCCTTGGAAGGGAAAATGTGGTCACGGGCACTTCAGGCTAATGGGAAAAAGGATCCAGAGGAGGCAGTAGAACAAGGAGGTAATGAAAAAATTGTTCCTAGGAAAAATTTGCTCTCAAATCTTTATGCATATGTTTCCTGAACCATCAAATAGAAATAATAGTAGCACCTATCTCATAATGTTATGATAATGTTGAAATGAGTTACTATGGGTCATGTACTCTAAACAGTTCCTACTACTCAATACCTGTAGGCTAGCTACCTAATTTTCAGGTCTCTAGGTCCTAGGAATTAAGGCATTTTCTTGTACCCCAACACATTTCTCATCTCCCTCACCTACAGTGGCTACATGCTCTGGTTACATGAGACAGTTCTGGTTTATGACTACTTTGTTATTATAAATACTCCTTCTTTAATGTTCAAAAATCTCAAAAATCTCTCATTTTGTACAATGATTTATATGATCGCCTCAGCCTGTTTATTTTTCCCCATAATACTTAGCACAATCTAATATACTGTATATTTATTCACGTATATTTATTGTCTGCCTGTACTAGATATAAGCTCCATAGTAGAGAATTTTTCTTTTTAATAATTGTTTAGTGTTCAGAAAAATGTCTGATGAATGACAAAGGCTTCAAAAATATTAGTTGAATGAATGAACTAATAATCTTGATCATAGTGGAGCTATATTACAAAGAGCTTGGTGGTTTTGGAATACCCTTGCTGCAGCAAGGCTGGTGCGAGATTTGCCCAAGCCACTCAGGGTGCCAGAGTGGGAAAGGTGATGGAGGCGGTCTGATCAGCTGGAACCTGAGGGAGAATTGTCACGATCTCTAAAGCAATGAGAAGACACCTTCTCGAAATAGCTTTGACGTTATCTCTATCTTCTTTAACTATTATTGTGACTGATATTCGCCTTCTATTTATTGTTAAAGTTGCCCTGATCATTTTTATTCCAACATACCTGGGGATTATAGCGAGATGTTAAGGTGGAATCACAACAAATAGTGTGGTTTGTACCAAGCAGCTCTTACTTTCCCCCAAAATTATCTCAAATGTAGACTATATATCAGTCACAAAGATTATACTATAAACAATGTATAACATGACACCTTGATGGGTCTTGAAAATAATAACAAAGCAACTCATAAATTATATTTTATATTATTATCATAACTACAAAGCATTTATTGGGATGCTGTTGATAAAGTATGTTGATGAATTCTAGAAAGAGTTTGAGAAATAATTCTTAAAGCTGAAGTGCTTGAAAGTATTTAGATTAAAAATAGTGTATATAACTGAATATAACAAACATAACATAACTCAACCTTTATTGAATGCATACTGTGTTCCAGTTACTAAGATAGACACTGGGAAAATACACTGCCATCTAAGAGTGACCAATCCAGCAGGTGAGAGAGACAGGTGTAACTTTTTTCCAGTGTGATTGGTGCTATCATAAAATTATGCAGAGCATTACGGAAGGGGCAAATACAAATGTGCACTGTATGGTGATTGATCATTGTTTTGAGTTTCCACTAAGGAATGTTTTAGTCAGTGTACTAAATGGAAGGAGGTAGGGTTAGAGTTGGTCTCCCAAGCTTCCTTACGATAAAGGTTGTGATTGCTTTAATATAGTACCACAGGTATTAAAGAATCATCTTTTCTAGGAATTTGTATGGAAAAAGTAAACCCATAATCTATTTGTACCAGGAGAAATTCAAATTAAATAGCATTTTAAATTCTCTTTCAGTCTTTTAGTTCTATAAAATACACCATTTGTCTCTAGGGTACACAGAGTTGTGAAGCTGTTTACCTAATATTCAGGGATAAGGGAGAAGTGTCTGCATATTTCTGTATGGAAGGCTTTACTGTTTTATAGACTTTCCATTGCCTCAAAAGCAATGGCCTTTACAAGAGAACTTGGAAATAATCTTACTAATGTAGATTTCCTCTTAAACAGGATTACCTTTGCACTATATTAATACTCACATTTAGGCAGTGAAGTGGCCTTTGCATTTTCCTGGTATATCAGGGACAAGTTTAAGTTTTACTTTCTATGCAGTCTCTCTAAAAGAAAACACAGGGTTTCAACTTATATTTCTGAACACCAAAATAAACCCATCTTATATAAATGAACAGTGTCACTGGCTGTAATTTACATCTCAATGTAAATATTTTCCTGCTTACTGTTGAAGCTTTAAGTTTAGGCTTTGAAAGAAGTGCTGTTCCTGTTATTACAAGCTATGTTTCTGACAGCTGTCGCATTAATGGCACCAGATTGCTTGCTTTAGTGCCTTCCTTTTCGGGGCTTATTTTGTCATCTTCCACCCCTTCTTTACCTGTTCTCAAACAGAATACATTCTAATGAGATTTAGAAAAGTTATAAGTATCCAGACTCAGAAGAGAACTTCCTTTTTCTGATTTAGGTGACAACATGCCCCAGAATTTACTTAGGAAGTGAAGCCTACACACCTTGGATATATTCTATGGAGGCAGGAAGGTGGATAGAAAATTACTCTTTTCCAGATATTACATGCATGTTTAAAATATTTAAGGGTAGGGTTAAGCTGTCACAAGGGAGTGGACCAAGGCAAAAGGACAGTTGATTTTGTATTTTCCATACCCCTAAAGGTATGGGGTATGGAAAAACAAACTTAAATTACATTTTAAACTTAAGAAGTATATAGAATAATATCTTATTATTGGTTTTAATATAATCTATTTATTGCAAGCAAGTTGTTTTATGCCATTTAGTGACTTTTGCTATATTATACCTCTTGAAATAGATAATGGGCAAAACAGAAAATGTAGAAAGATGAAAGCTCATTCTTCAGAAGAGAGTTTCTGTGGAAGGATGTTAACAAATGGTGATGATGACACAGGTTTGAAGACTATTGTAAAGGCAGAAGATGATATTGAGTAACAACATATATGAGAAGGAAAATAGATAAAAGCAAAATATATCATTTTTGGTTATGGGAGATAAGAGTTAGTTTAGAACCAGTGAGAACAGGAATGTTGTAGGACTGTTTCAAGAGAAAAAATGGTGACCATAAAACTGGTACCTCCATATCTTCAGGATGGGATAATATTCATGAAAGCTCTTTCAGTTATATGGAAGAAAGTAAGTAGAAGGAGCCAGATTACTGTACTATAGTAATTATTTTATTTGGACAAAAAGCTACATTTTTCTCTAAAGCTTACATTGTTGAAGATGAATGAAAGAAGACACATGTTGAAGACACATGAAAGAAGATGATGGTTGAGAATTCTAGTGAGTTGGGTTTGTTTTTCTTTATTAAATATGGCTTAAAAAGCCCTTTCCTGTTAAAGAAACTTCTGATAGCTTAGGCAGAACCACAGGGTACAAAAGGCTTCTACCATGACTTTTCTAGAAGCTTGAGCTGCAAACATGGGAAAAAAGGAGAAAATCAGATTACTCAATGTTTAAATGCATAAAAATGAGTAGGCACAAAGCTAAAGATATCATCACTAGATCAGATTCATGATCAACCATGATCAAAACTTGAAGACATAGATTAAAAGTTGGAAGACATTTTTCATTCTTTCTAGATTCTTTTCACACTGGGGAAGGTAATACAATCTTCTTATTAGCAATTTGTATTTTGTTTCTTCGTAATTCAGTGCCAACATCTTCTCTTAGTCTGATCTAATCACTTGTTATTTGCCAATATACCACCTATGTGAGAGTGACCCTGACAATTGTCACACAGGAAAACATTAGAGAAAAAAATAGGGCAGTTAGAAGGAAGGGAAATGTTTCTTTTCTGAGTTTTCTGTCAACAAAATAAACATAAGAATTATGAATCAGAATGTGTCATGAGGCTTCTAAAAGATGAAAATGTTATCACAAATGCAATTTTAACTCTGCAACCACAAATCATTCTGATGATTAAGAGAAGGGTTAGTTTCCCAGAGAGAGCCATCTGACTGCACAAGCAGCTCTCAGATAAATTTGGGTTTTAAAATTTGGATTTGAAAAATCAAAGAAGGGATAGTGACCAAAAATAGAGATCTTTGACATTTTGCACCTATGCTTTTTTGGCCAATAAAAATAATCTTGAAACAAAAGAGGACATACTAAACCAAAGAGGATGGATGCTCAAGGGGAACGAATAAAGGAAAAGAACATCTACATGCTCTCTATGAGTTTAGGCTTGGGTTGCCCAACCTAGTTGAATTATATTCCGGGTCAGGAAATAATTTATTCCCTTTATAATTTTTACCATTGTGAAAATTTAAAATGTTATGACGGGCTAACCAAGAGAAAATGAGTTTCATACCCAATGAGAATTTTAAGCAAGAGCTGGATACTGATTTGGAGACAGAGGAGACTCAGCATCAAAGGGTGGTTGGACTAGACTGTACTAAGGTACTTCTCTTCAACCCTAAAGCTCTAAGCAAAGAAGAATCTCTTGAACTCAACTCTCATCTAAAGAGTTTGACCTAATTCTTACAGGTTTTCTAAAAAAATTATTCTCTCCTACTGCTAATCCCCTTTAAGATATAAAATCGGGGCTTCCCTGGTGACACAGTGGTTGAAAGTCCGCCTGCCGATGCAGGAGACGTGGGCTCATGCCCCATAGACTGTACTAAGGTACTTCTCTTCAACCCTAAAGCTCTAAGCAAAGAAGAATCTCTTGAACTCAACTCTCATCTAAAGAGTTTGACCTAATTCTTACAGGTTTTCTAAAAAAATTATTCTCTCCTACTGCTAATCCCCTTTAAGATATAAAATCGGGGCTTCCCTGGTGACACAGTGGTTGAAAGTCCGCCTGCCGATGCAGGAGACGTGGGTTCATGCCCCAGTCCGGGAGGATCCCGCGTGCTGTGGGGCGGCTGGGCCCGTGGGCCTGTGCGTCCGGAGCCTGTGCTCCACGGCGGGAGAGGCCACGGCAGTGAGAGGCCCGCGTACCGCAAAAAAAAAAAAAAAAAAAAAAAAAAAAAAAGATATAAAATCGTTTTGGTAGACTATAAATGTGAATTAACATTGTTGCTTTCTTAGGAGCTGTGCCCTGGTAAGAAAAATATGAATTTTGAGTTTTACCTGGTTTAAAATAGTAATTATGGGCATAGAATTTGTTTCAAATGTTATTTGAGTTTATCTTGGTTCTGCCCTTCCCTAATTGTTTAGTTTTCAGTAAGCTACATAAATTTCTAAATTTCAATTTACTCATCTATTAAATAAGGATAATACTTTCCTCATAGGGTTGTTGTGAGGATTAAATGAAATAATGCATGAAGTAGTGGCTGGCACAAATAATGGTGTCAATAAATGTTGAGGTCTAATGGCTAAACATTTAATTATTCTGACCTTCAAATTTTTCAATTGTGATATGGAGTAAAGGAGAATCATCTCACAGAAGTGTAGTTAAGATATAATGACATATGAAAAGCATGTGACACAGTGCCTGACTTGTAGTAGTAGTTCAGCCAATGCTAGTATCTTCTGCCCAACTGAAGATTTTTAGGACTGCTGGTGATGTTTGCCACATTCTTCCATATCTGACCTTAGCTTGCATTATTTGTGTTCTCCGTTAACCTGCTAAATCCCACATCTAAATGTCAGATCACATATCTCTTGGTTTATGACAGTGATTCTTAATCTTTCTGGTGGCTTTAAACCCTCTTGAGAAGCTCCTGAAAGCAGCATCTCCTCTTTCCAGAAATATACACATGCACATATATATACAAATTTTCCACCCAATATCAGCTAGTTTATGGATCCCTGAAATCAGTTCATGGGCCTGTGGAGTCCAGGTTAAATACCATGGTCTACAGCACACCCTCATGCATGAAGAAACACAAAAAATCAAAATGGGATCATTTGTTACACATTGCTATCTGACTGAATGCACATCAGCCCTGTATTCGAGTTAGTGTTTTCTAGTTTAATTTCAGTGCTTCCAGAGGGCTCTACAGAATGTTTACTTTGGAGCATGACTAATAAACTGGGGTTTGCAAGTAGGTACTCTTCTTAAATACTAAATGATATTAACATGAGATGTGGAAAACCTCGTACTGTGAGAAATGCCATCGAGAGATTAAAGAAACAAAACCAAAACATCAACTTGTTTAAATATGGGTCTATAGAAAGGGTAAAAGAAAAGTGAAGAACTCCAAATTAATAAACATGGAAAATAAATATGTGCATACATATTAGGGTAATAGCCTACCTAACTCAAAGCAACAAAATGCAATTTTCTATTTGCCTGGTTTAGTGGTTTGATTGAGCCACTCTTTGAACTTCTCTCTTCCTCAGCTGTCACTGATCTAATTGTACAAGCTAAGCTCTCAGAAGCTATTTTAGGTTTCGAGAAAAGTATAGCTGTGTTAGATGATTTTCTCACACTTTGGTATTTTACTAATACTAACAAATAGTAGCATTTTTCGACACTCAGTACCGCTTCTCTCAAATTACTGATTTTAAAGGTACTATGAAAAAGATAATCTCGGATAAATAGACATATAAACATCTATTGCCCAGAGCAGAAAAATACAAGTGTATTTGAAGCTATGCAAAATGGTAGAATTCTTCTAGAATGACTTAACAAGCGATTTCAGTGTGAATTCAGATCCTCACTTTTCTCATAACGTGATTATGCTGTTATTTTGTATTAGGTTAACATCAAGTCAAACTTTTGAGACTGGATATTATCCGTTATCTGCGTCAGATGTTATGGAATTCAGCTGCTTTATTTTAGAACATACCTAAAAAATGTATTCAGTTCAACATATTTTCAGTACCTTATATTATAAAGATGTATTCTATCAACTGCTATAAGTTCAAGAAAATAATTATATTCAATATATTAACTTCTTCCGTTTTTAATGCCTTTACAAACTTAGGGTTTTAGTGTTTACAACACAGGAAATAAACATTGTCTTGTACAGGTATATGGCAAGGTTTTGCAGTCAAACTGGATTGAAATTCCGGACCCATCATTTACTGTTTCTGGGGCTTTATAAACCTATGGTTCTGACTCTGATCCTTAGACCCTTGCTAGGGCGAGAGTGGCAGAACTGGTTTCATTGGAGGAATGAGTTGCATTACTTAGAAAGGGCATAAAGGAATCTGTTCAGTTCAACACTAAATTAGAATCTAAAGAATATGTGTAAACTGAGTGATACCAATTAGCTTTTGAGTAATTGAAATTATTTAAGTAGCTAGAATTTAATTGAAGTGAGAAATTTTTATGTTTTGTTTATAATTCAGAAATCACTACTCCTATGCATTACCTGTATATTTCAACATGACTTCAGAATTAACACCACTGTAATGAGTCTACATGAGACTCATCTGGATTTGTTTTCAGTTGTCCTTTAAAACTTTGCTACTCAGAATATGGTCTGGGGACAAGTAGCATCTCCTCACATCAGGGCCTTCAGAAATCGAGAGTCTTAGGCCCTCACCAAGACTACTGGTTTTGAATCTATATCTTAACAAGGTTACTAGGAGATTTGTATGGACATTACAATTTGAAATACTTTCTTCAATCATGATAAACATCTTCCTGGTATACATTACTATTAATTTTATTATTTTTATCTTTAAAATGATTTTTTCCTTTTAAAAGAGATTCACCTATATTAAGGGAGACAATGCAAAGTTCGCGTGAATTTAAAAAATGAAACAGCAAACTTCAAAGAAATTTCATGCTTTATCAGCCCAGAGCATCCAAAGAACACATTTTTCTACTTCCAGGAGTACACAGTGAGAAAAGATTTAGAAGAATTACATAACCAAGTGTAATTCCAAAGCACCATCCAATCACAGGTCTCCACTGAAACGACTTTCAGATAAATTCTGACTTGTCAGAATTTTTTCTTCTCTACTGGAAAAATAAGAGAAAAATTTTATTAGTCATATCTGATAAGTCACATACTGATTCCCACTAGTAATTTAGTGATTAAGCTTTTAAAAAATCAGACCAATGTATGGTTTCCAGAGCTGTTGGAAAAAATTAAGTTTTAGTTAACTATATAATTCACTTTCATCATTTAAAATTTTTCCATCCCAAGTAAAGAATATCTCCAGTTATTTTCAGAAATCTCTACTTGGATTGGTAAAATCCTACCTAATTACTGAAAAATTCTTCTGCCTAGTGTGGGAAAAACCATATGTGATTTTCCTTGGAGAATGTTTTACACTGAAACATTTCCACCCAGTGTCATAACCATTAAATAGCAGGGAAAAATGACATTTTATCAACACAATATAAGAGCAAAATCACAAGTACATGTATCAATCAGAAAACTTGCTGCCAAACAAAAAGGATGGCTGAGGCTAAGCCTTTTAATTAATGTGTTTTTGATACTCAACAATTCATTTTGTCACTTTCAGTTTCCCTAACAGATAAAGAATAGCAAGAAGGAAAGACAGGAAAAAAATAAATGAAAGAATGTCTCAATCTTGAGAAAATGCTATCATTTTTTTCCTCCTGTGAATTGGGAAGTGCATACCATTATTTGATTTTTGCATATGGAAGAACTTGTTCCAAATTATAGTTTGTTCTTTAAGAAAGCAGGTGCTTTTAAAAAAAAAAAAGGAAGAAAGAAAGAAAGCAGCTGCTTTACATATTTCTTGTTAGGGACATTGTATCTTCAAACACATATAGAAACCATTGTCATTTGGGGTTTGTAGTTTTGAAACCCTCCACTGAGCAGGGTTAGGGTGGACTGAGGGAGATGTCATGAAAGAAAAGGCAAAACAATAAATACTCATTTTTCTATGTTTAGGTAAAAAGATACTTATATTTTCATTATGGTTTTATACCTTATGAGGAATTTTTCTTACTTTGTTCTATTTGACAATAATAGTAGGCCATTAGTCAAATGTTGTTATTCAGATTTTACAGATAAGTAAATTAAAGCTCAGTGACTTCATATGACTCAACCAAGGCCACAACAGATATTAGAAATTGGATCTGGAATTGAAATTCAGGTCTTCTTAATGCAAATTTTGCTGCTAGGCCTACTACAGTGATTCTGAAAACAAAACAAAAGTCTCATTTAAAATAATAATAATCGTTAATTCTGTGCTTCCTATTTGCCAGACACTGATCTGAAAGCTCTAATTGAGTTAATCCTTATAACAATTCTATTCATGGGATCCATATTACAGTTGTGCAAACTGAGACACAGAGAGGTTACATAATTTTCCCTTATTCACTCAGCTAGGAAGTAGCAGAGTCAAGATTTGAACTCAGGATACCTACTCCAAACTTTCTACCTTTGTTCATTCACCAGCACAATGTTGTGTGTAATATGTTTAGCCCAGTGCCTGTCACACGGTGAGATTCTCAAGTAATTGCTAATAAGTATTGCTATTAGTATCTAAAATATACTCCAGTTTGTTCACAGAGAATATTTTTGAATAATGGAAATTACATTGTGGAAAAAAAAACACACTGGGACATTGAGAGTTACATATATAATTTATTAATATTTAAATTTTAGCATATAATTTATACATATATATGAAATTGGCTCTTTCTAAAACTAAATAAAGTCAAGAGAATAATAAATCTCTCTTGAATACTATCAGAACCCACACAGAATATTCCTTTTATGTCAAATTAACATACAACAGCAGACAATGCAGAGTAGAATCTCCTTTTCTATTTGAAAAATAGCTATGTTCCTTGAGAGCACAAAATCTAAAAATATTCTTTGTTAATAAATTGGAGTCAGTTTTAGATGTTCCTTACCGAACAGGTAAGTACTTTTAATGCCAAAAGTTTACATATCAAGAACCTGAGAATAAGAAAATTAAATAACTTGCTCAGTCTCACAGTAAATGACAGAGCTCAGAATCTAGTCAGTCTGGCCCTAAAGCCTGAGTGGAAAGTTCCATAACAAGTGGGGTTTAAAACCTGCTTCACATCCTCCTTTCTTGGAAGGGGTGAAGGCAGGGGAAGTTCATCATGAGAGATCCTGTGAGCTCTGAGGGACTATGGTTTGGCCCTAGGGCCATTTATCCAAGTTTATCTCTACAAAATAAGTCCCTATTTACTACCCTTGCCTTTTAAAGAAATGCAGTGACACATACATATTTGCTTAACTTTCTCTGTTATTTTTCTGGTATTTCCATGTATTTGGAAAGTGATATTGGGTTACTAATTTTATCTCATAGCAAGTTGACTAGTTGGTGGAGCAAACTATTAATCTCATTTTTTCTATTCTGACATTTGACAATGGTTATTTTTGAAATTCATGTTGATACATATTATATGCATTAAATTTTTTATCAGTTCTGATTTGAAAGCTAAGTTTTAGCTGTCTCATTATACTCATTTCCTACACAGAACATTATGTTTTAATACTACTACTGCTACTATTTTCATTTCTTCATATTTGCTTCTGTAAGCAAGAAGGCACAAATCCATAGAAGCAAACTCAGCCCTGTGTTTGGATCCTGTGTATACTCTTTTACTCACATGGAGTCATATACTGTGATAGTATATGAACTGCCAGGATAAAAGTTCTGGGACAAACGTAATTTTTTCATAAAGTAAAATAAAGTACAAATGTAATGATAATTCCTTATCTTTGTACAGATTTTATAAAATAACATCCCTTCCACATGCATTTTCTTTCTTGATCCTGGTAACCAGTAATATAGTTGAGGGAGAAATTATTCCAGAGTTCGTTATTTTTTTCTTCTTCCTCTTTAAAAATTCTCAAGAATTTTTATAAAAAGTGCAACTCAGGCAATTTGTTTTACCTGAGTTTGGCCTGCATGACACCTTATTTTTTTTTTTAAATTGTATATTTATTTTTTAACATCTTTATTGGAGTATAATTACTTTACAACGTTGTGTTAGTTTCTGCTGTATAACGAAGTGAATCAGCTATATGTATACATAAATCCCCATATCCCCTCCCTCTTGCATCTCCCTCCCACCCTCCCTATCCCACCCTTCTAGGTGGACACAAAGCACCGAGCTGATCTCCCTGTGCTATGCAGCAGCTTCCCACTACCTATTTTACATTTGGTAGTGTATATATGTCAATGCTACTCTCTCACTTCATCCAAGCTTACCCTTCCCCCTTCCTGTGTCCTAAAGTCCATTCTATACATCTGCATCTTTATTCCTGTCCTGCCCCTCAGTTCATCAGAACCTTTTTTTTTTTTAGATTCCATATATATATGTTAGCATATGGTGTTTGTTTTTCTCTTTCTGACTTACTTCACTCTGTCTGACAGACACTAGGTTCATCCACCTAACTAAAAATAACTCAATTTCATTTTTTTTATGGCTGAGTAATATTCCATTGTATACATGTGCCACATCTTTATCAACTCATCTGTTGATCAACACTTAGGTTGCTTCCATGTCCTGGCTATTGTAAATAATGCTGCAATGAATATTGTGGTACATGACTCTTTTTGAATTATGGTTTCCTCAGGGTATATGCCCAAGAGTGGGATTGCTAGGTCATATGGTAGTTGTATTTTTACTTTCTTATGGAACCACCATACTGTTCTCCATAGTGTCTGTATCAATTTACATTCCCACCAACAGTGCAAGAGCATTCCCTTTTTTCTACACCCACTCCGGCATTGATTAATTATAGATTTTTTGATCATGGCCATTCTGACTGGTGTGAGGTGATACCTCATTGTGGTTTTGATTTGCATTTCTCTAATGATTAGTGATGTTGAGCATCCTTTCATGTGATTGTTGGAAACTTGTATATCTTCTTTGGAGAAAATGTCTATTTAGGTCTGCCCATTTTTAGATTGGTTTGTTTATTTTGATGTTGAGTTGCATGAGCTGCTTATATATTTGGAGATTAATCCTTTGTCAGTTGCTTCGTTTACACATATTTTCTCCCATTCTGAGGGTTGTCTTTTCATCTTGTTTATGGTTTCCTTTGCTGTGAAAAAGCTTTTAAGTTTGTTTATTTTTGTTTATTTTTATTTCAATTTGTTTGTTTTTGTATATTTTTCTTTACTTTTGTTTTTATTTCCATTACTCTGGGAAGCAGGTCAAAAAGGATCTTTCTGTGATTTATGTCATAGAGTGTTCTGCCTATGTTTTCCTCTATGAGTTTTATAGTGTCAGGCCATACATTTAGAACTTTAATCCATTTTGACTATTTTTGTATACAGTGTTAGGGAGTGTTCTAATTTCATTCTGTTACATGTAGCTGTCCAGTTTTCCCAGCACCACTTATTGAAGAGGCTGTCTTTTCTCCGTTGTATATTCTTGCCTCCTTTATCAAAGATAAGTTGACCATATGTGCATGGGTTTATCTCTGGGCTTCCTATCCTGTTCCATTGATCCATATTTCTTTTTTTGTGCCAGTACCATACTGTCTTGATTACTGTAGATTTGTAGTATAGTAAGAAGTCAGGGAGCCTGATTCCTCCAGCTTCATTTTTCTTCTTAAGATTGCTTTGGCTATTCAGGGTGTTTTGTGTTTCCATACAAACTGTGAAATTTCTTGTTCTAGTTCTGTGAAAAATGCCATTGGTAGTTTGGTAGGGATTGCATTGAATTTGTAGATTGCTTTGGGTGGTATATTCATTTTCACAATGTTGATTCTTCCAATACAAGAACATGGTATGTCTCTCCATCTGTTTGAATCGTCTTTAATTACTTTTATCAGTGTCTTATAGTTTTCTGCATACAGGTCTTTTGTCTCCTTGGGTACGTTTGTCCCTAGCATTTTATTCTTTTTGTTGCAGTGGTAAACGGGAGTGTTTCCTTAATTTCTGTTTCAGATTTATCATCATTAGTATATAGGAATGCAAGAGATTTCTGTGCATTAGTTTTGTATCCTTCTACTTTAACAAATTCATTGATTAGCTCTAGTAGTTTTCTGGTAGCATCTTCAGGATTTTCTCTGTACAATAAGTATCATGTCATCTGCAAACAGTGACAGCTTTACTTCTTCTTTTCTGATTTGGATTCCTTTTATTTCTTTTTCTTCTCTGATTCCTGTGGCTAAAACTTCCAAAACTATGTTGAATAATAGCAGTGAGTTGAGAATGATTGAGAATGATGTTGGCTGTGGGTTTGTCATATATGGCCTTTATTATGTTGAGGTAGATTCCCTCTATGCCTACTTTCTGGAGAGTTTTTATCATAAATGGGTGCTGAATTTTGTCAAATGCTTTTTCTGTATCTATTGAGATTATCATATGGTTTTTATCCTTCAATTTGTTAATATGGTGTATCACATTGATTGATTTGCATATATTGAAGAATCCTTGCATCTCTGGGATAAACCCCACTTGATCATGGTGTATAATCCTTTTAATGTGCTGTTGGATTCTGTTTGCTAGTATTTTGTTGAGGATTTTTGCATGTATGTTCATCAGTGATATTGGCCTGTAGTTTTCTCTTTTTGTGACATCTTTCTCTGGTTTTGGTATCAGGGTGATGGGGGCCTTGTAGAATGAGTTTGGGAGTGTTCCTCCCTCTGCTATATTTTGGAAGAGTTTGTGAAAGATAGGTGTTAGCTCTTCTCTAAATGTTTAATAGAATTTACCTGTGAAGCCATCTGGTCCTGGGCTTTTGTTTGTTGGAAGATTTTTAACCACAGTTTCAATTTCAGTGGTTGTTATTGGTTTGATTATATTTTCTATTTCTTCCTGGTTCAGTCTCAGAAGATTGTGCTTTTCTAAGTATTTGTCCATTTCTTCCAGGTTGTCTGTTTCACTGGCATACAGTTTCTGTAGTAATCTCTGATGATCCTCTGTATTTCTGTAGTGTCAGTTGATGCTTCTCCTTTTTCTTTCTAATTCTGTTGATCTGAGTCTTCTCCCTTTTTTCTTGATGAGTCTGGCTAATGGTTTATCAATTTTGTTTATCTTCTCAAAGAACCAGCTTTTAGTTTTATTGGTCTTTGTTATTGTTTCCTTCATGTCTTTTTCATTTATTACTGATCTGATCTTTATGATTTCTTTCCTTCTTCTAACTGTGGGGTTTTTTTGTTCTTCTTTCTCTAATTGCTTTAAGTGTAAGGTTAGTTTGTTTATTTGAGATTTTTCTTGTTTCTTGAGGTAGGATTGTATTGCTCTAAACTTCCCTCTTAGAACTGCCTTTGCTGCATCCCATAGGTATTAGCTGGTCATGTTTTCATTGTCATTTCCTTCTAGGTAATTTCATTTCTTCAGAGATTTCTTGGTTATTTAGTAGCGTATTGTTTAACCTCCATGTGTTTGTATTTTTTACAGTTTTTTTCCTGTAACTGATGTCTAGTCTCATAGCATTGTTGTTGGATAAGATACTTGATAAGATTTCAGTTTGCTCAAATTTACCAAGGCTTGATTTGTGCCCCAAGTTATGATCTATCCTGGAGAATGTTCCATGGGCACTTGAGAGAAAGTGTATTCTGTTGTTTTTGGATGGAATGTCCTATAAATATCAATTAATTTCATCTTCTTTAATGTGTCATTTAAAGCTTGTGTTTCCTTATTTGTTTTCATTTAGGATGATCTGTCCATTGGTGAAACTGGGGTGTTAAAGTCCCCTACTATGATTGTGTTACTGTCAGTTTCCCCTTTTACGGCTGTTAGCATTTGCCTTATGTATTGAGGTGCTCCTATGTTGGGTGCATATATATTTACAATTGTTACATCTTTCTCTTGGATTGATCCCTTGACCATTATGTAGTGTCCTTCTTTGTCTCTTGTAATATGCTTAATTTTAAAGTCTATTTTGTCTGATATGAAAATTGCTACACCAGCTTTTGTTTGATTTCCACCGGCATGGATGAAGTAGGTCTCTTGTAGACAGCATACACACAGGTCTTGTTTTTGTATCCATTCAGCCAGTCTGTATCTTTGGTTGGAGCATTTAATCCATTTACATTTAAGGTAATATCAATATGTATGTTCCTCTTACCAGTTTCTTAATTGTTTTGGGTTTGTTTTTGTAGGTCTTTTTCTTCTCTTGTGTTTCCTGCCTAGAGAAGTTCCTTTAGAATTTGTTGTAAAGCTGCTTTGGTGGTGCTGAGTTCTCTTAACTTTTGCTTGTCTATAAAGGTTTTAATTTCTCCATCAAATCTGAATGAGATCCTTGCTGGGCAGAGTGATCTTGGCTGTACGTTTTTCTCTTTCATCACTTTAAATATGTCCTACCACTCCCTTCTGGCTTGCAGAGTTTCTGCTGAAAGATCAGCTGTTAACCTTATGGGGATTCCCTTGTATATAATTTGTTGCTTTTCTGTTGCTGCTTTTAACATTTTTTCTTTGTGTTTAATTTTTGATAGTTTGATTAATATGTGTCTTGGCGTATTTATCCTGTATGGGACTCTTCACTTCCTGGACTTGACTATTTCCTTTCCATTGTTAGGGAAGTTTTTAATTATAATCTCTTCAAATATATTCTCAGTCCCTTTTTTTTTTTTTTTTGTCTTTTTCTTCTGGGACCTGTATACTTCGAATGTTGGTGCATTTAATGTTGTCCCAGAGGTCTCTGAGACTGTCCTCAATTCTTTTCATTCTTTTTTCTTTATTCTGTGCTGCAGTAGTTATTTTCACTATTTTATCTGCCAGGTCACTTCTCCGTTCTTCTGCCTCCATTATTCTGCTATTGATTCCTTCTAGAGAATTTTTAATTTCATCTATTGTGTTGTTCATCATTGTTCATTTGCTCTTTAGTTCTTCTAGGTCCTTGTTAAACATTTCTTGTATTTCTTCCATTCTATTTCCAAGACTTTAGATCATGTTTACTATCATTACTCTGAATTCTTTTTCAGGTAGACTGCCTATTTCCTCTTCATTTGTTTGGTCTGGTGGGTTTCTACCTTGCCCCTTCATCTGCTGCATAATTCTCTGTCTTCACATTTTGTTTAACTTACTGTGTTTTGGGTCTCCTTTTGGCAGGCTGCAGGTTTGTGGTTCCCATTGTTTTTGTTGTCTGCCCCCTGTGGGTCTGGTTGGTGCAGTGATTTGTGTAGGCTTCCTGGTGTAGGAGACTGCTGCCTGTGTTTTGGTGCATGGGGCTGTATCTTGTCTTTGGTTGGCAGGACCGCGTCCAGTGGTGTGTTTGGGGTGTCTGTGAACTTAGTTTGATTTCAGGCAGCCTCTCTGCTAATGGGGGGGTGTGTGTCCCTGTCTTGCTAGTTGATTGGCATGGGCCATCCAGCACGGGAGCTTGCTAGCCATTGGGTGGAGCTGGGTCTTAGCATTGAGATGGAGATCTCTTGGAGAGCTCTCACTGATTAATATTACATGGGGCCTGGAGGTCTCTTGTGGCTCTCCCACCTCAGAGGCTTAGGCCTGACACCAGGCCAGAGCACCAGACCCTGTCAGCCACATTGCTCAGAAGAAAAGGGAGAAAAAGTGAAACAAAAACAATTATTAAAATTAAAAAAATAATTTTTACAAAAAGAGAGCAACCAAACCAATAAACAATCCACCAATGGTAACAAGCACTAAAAACTATACTAAAATAAACATAAAACAGGAAGAAATCAGTGGCAGACAGCAAATTCCACCTCTATGGGCTCCCAAAGTCCACTGCCTCAATTTGGGATGATTCGTTGTCTATTCAGGTATTCCACAGATGCAGCGTACATCAAGTTGACTGTGGAGATGTAATCTGCTGCTCCTGAGTCTGCTGGGAGAGATCTCCCTTTCTATCCTTTGTTCACACAGCTCCTGGGGCTCAGCTTTGGATTTGGCCCCGCCTCTGCGTTTAGGTCACCTGAGGGTGTCTGTTCCCACCCAGACAGGATGAGGTTTAAGCAGTGGCTGATTCAGGGGCTCTGGCTCACTCAGGCCAAGGGGAGGGAGGGGTGCAGAATGGGGGGCGAGGCTGCAGTGGCAGAGGCCAGCATGACGTTGCAGCAGCTTGAGGTGTACTGTGTGTTCTCCCAGGGAAGTTGTCGCTGGATCACAGGACCCTGGCAGTGGCGGGCTGCACAGGCTCCTGGGGGTTGTGGATAGTGGCCTGTGCTGGCTCACAGGCTTCTTGGTGGTGGCAGCAGCAGCCTTAGTGTCTCAGGCCCATCTTTGGGGTCCGCTCTCATCACTGTGGCTCATGCCCGTCTCTGGAGCTCTTTTAGGTGGCACTCTGAATCCCCTCTCCTCGCGCACCCCGAAACAATGGTCTCTTGCCTCTTCCTCAGCTCCAGACCTTTTCCCGGACTCCCTCCCGGGTAGCTGTGGCACACTAGCCCCTTCAGGCTGTGTTCACGCAGCCAACCCCAGTCCTCTCCCTGGGATCCGACCAAAGCCCAAGCCTCCGCTCCCAGCCCCCACCCACCTCGGCGAGTGAGCAGACAAGCCTCTTGGGCTGGTGAGTGCTGGTCGGCCCTGATCCTCTGTGTGGGAATCTCTCTGCTTTGCCCTCTGCACCCCTGCTGCTGTGCTCTCCTCCATGGCTTCAAAGCTTCCCCGCTCCGCCACCTGCAGTCTCTACCCACGAAGGGGCTTCTACTGTGTGGAAACCTTTCCTCCTTCACAGCTCCCTCCCACTGGTGTGGGTCCCGTCCCTATTCTTTTGTCTTTTTTTTTTCTTTTTTCTTTTGCCCTACCCAGGTATGTGGGGAGTTTCTTGCCTTTTGGGAAGTCAGGTCTTCTTCCAACGTTCAGTAGGTGTTCTGTAGGAGCTGTTCCACATGTAGATGTATTTCTGATGTATCTGTGGGGAGGAAGGTGATCTCCATGTCTTACTCCTCTGCCATCTTGAAGGTCCCCCGGCACTTTATTTTTTAAAAAACTAAGTTTTTGAATCCTTAAATATTAAGAAATATCACATAATATTTACATGAAGTAAAATGTTATATATTTCACAATAGATATAGTAAAATAGCCACAAATTTATCCCACTTTTTAGTCTTCAAGTGATCGTTGTTGAGGAAATTAATGTACTATTATACCTAGAAATATATATATTTCAGAAGTGCCATTCTGGGGCTTCCCTGGTGGTGCAGTGGTTGAGAATCTGCCTGCCAATGCAGGGGACACGGGTTTGAGCCCTGGTCTGGGAAGATCCCGCATGCCATGGAGCAACTTGGCCCGTGAGCCACAACTGCTGAGCCTGCGCGTCTGCAGCCTGCGCTCCACAACAAGAGAGGCTGTGATAGTGAGAGGCCCACGCCCCGCAATGAAGAGTGGCCCCCGCTCACCACAACTAGAGAAAGCCCTCGCACAGAAACAAAGACCCAACACAGCTAAAAATAAATAAATTTATTGGGGAAAACAAAAAGAAATGCCATTCTGACTCCAACTGAGTTGGAGTAGAAACAAGACAGTCAGTGTTTGGTTGACAAAATTTTCTTTGATGAAACTTCGATTTCCTGCTGCATAATTGGCAGATCGCATCAGGCCTGCAGTCCTGCATGACAGCCAGCTCCAAGCTGCATATCAGCTTCCTCCCTCCCAGGAACATAGGCTATTTTTTTACCATGCCCGTGGAGTTCCTCTGCACTCAAGCCAAATGTCAGTTACTGCCATATGTAGGTTATGCAGTTAATAAACCTTGTGAAGTTTCACTTTTTTCATATGAAAATTTAGATATATTGATATTTTATAAGGATGTCATGACGGCATAATATATTTTGAAACACTGTGGATATCTACTATGCTAAGCAAATGCAATATGCTATTAACAACTAAAATTTTTTAAGGCTAGATACTCATATTTTATCACTGCTAATCGAGGCTATTCAAAATCTATGTATTCAGTTTAGGGCGTCATTGCACAAGACAATTTGTGTGAATTACTGGATTTTTTTTTCACCTTGGTATCATATCTGGGATTCTAAAAGAGGAATACTTTTTATCTCCATGAACGTTAATATTGGTAGGTGTTTCAGATCCTCCTAATGAAAGACGTTCCATCACAGTAACCAAGTAAACTTTTTTCCTTTTAAGAAGCACAAAGTAAATGGGGGTGGAGGGAGGAGAAGGCTTCCCAGAGTCACAGCACATGGCTTGCTGCTTACTCAGGCTTGCTTTCTTTCCTCTGTTGCTGGGAATGTTGAAGAAAACAGTGAGGAAACACGTTTCCCTGCTCTCTGCCTTCTAGGCCCGGCCCTTTAATCTGCTGTTTCTCCAGAACTTGTTAGATGATTCATTTAGGTGTCTCTGCTAAAAAGTGAAGTTTGATTTTCCATATATTTGTCTAATCATTTCCCTGTCTAGGTTCTCCATTTTCCCTGAAAGTTAGGCTTCAACCAAAACTTCTGGAACATGACCTTGGTTTGTGCATGGGCTTTACATTTTTTTCATTTTATTTATTTATTTATTAATAAAATTTGAACTGATATTAGAAATACAGAAAAGTTACCAAAAAAAAAAAAGTCTGCATAATTTCCTTATATTCCTCACCTCATTCACTTGCCCTAATGTTAACATCTTACATAACCACAGAACAGTGGTAAGAACAGCAAATTAACTTTGGTACAATAGTATTAACTATTAATGTATTGAACTGATCTGACTTTCTTCATTTTTCCCACTGAAGGCCTTTTTTGTTCCAGAATCATGTTGTTATGATTTCTCCTTAGACTCTTCTAGTCTGTAACAGTTCCTCAGCCTTTTCTTGTCTTTGTATGACCTTGACACTTTTAAAGTGCAGTCACTGATGAAGTGTTTGGTTTTCTTTTAAGTGGTCTTTTTACCATCCTCCCAACACACTTTGTGTCCTTGTACAGATTTATGTTAGGTCCCCTTCCTCTCAGTTTGTTGGAATAAGTACATTTAGGATGATCTAGCTGCTTGTGAGGCTCCACGAAAAGAATACAAGGTAGAATATAGCAATAATTTAGAAAGGGAAGAAAGAACCAAACTCTGGTAATTATGATAATTTGGTTAAAAACCAGGAATGTTTAAAAACATCGGGCAGTCAGTGGATCAAATTAAAATATCTTTATATCCCACAGTGTACTCTTTGAATAGCTGGTGGAGAAGAATCCCTTAGGAGTGTGGTTGTACATCTGAAGAACAGCCTTTGCTTGTGAAAAGCTGGCTATCTATTGAAGTGTGGGAGGTATCTGGTAAAGAGACTGGAATAAACTGCCCTGTAGTCCTTTTGCTGCTCTGCCTAAAGGAATGAACTTTGTTAAAATAGCAAAGCGTGCACTTTATTTCTGGCTTTTAAAGCCAGTGTCAGATAGCTCTTATAAACTGTGGAGAGCAGCATGATTAAAATGAGAACTGTTCCTCCATCTTATAGGAACAAGTAGGAAGCAGAAAAAGTGTACT
Source organism: Neophocaena asiaeorientalis asiaeorientalis (assembly GCF_003031525.2). Lineage (NCBI taxonomy): Eukaryota > Metazoa > Chordata > Mammalia > Artiodactyla > Phocoenidae > Neophocaena > Neophocaena asiaeorientalis. The sequence goes on along the minus strand of NW_020185337.1, from coordinate 12,588,411 downwards.
GGAATATATGGGTACATAAAACTTGTTAGTTAAAAGGTGTGTTGCATGTGCCTCTCAAGAAGGAATAGGAAGTGAGGAAGAGGAAGGTGAGGAAGAGGAAGGACATGGTGAGGAAGAGGAAGCACATGGTGTCACTAATATTTGGTCATAGAAAAGGGAGGTTCTACCATGTTACTTTTTTTTTTTAATGGGCTCACTTTTAAGAAGATTTTCTGTGACTCATCATGATTAAACACTGTTCTATGAGGAGCTGTTAATCATGCTTCTGCACTTGTGGGAGAAAAGTGGATTTCCCCTCAAACCTATTTTATTCTGTCATTAGAAAATGCCTTTATGTAGTGGTACTCGCTATACGATAGTGATGATGCTGCTGAAGTAACATTAACACATGAGAATGAAGAAAGTATGGGTTCAGTGCTGACTTTACCTATGTGAAACTAAGTGATGTTAACACAGTGCTTGGAAAGGAAAAGTAAGGACAGACCGGGGAGACGAGAAGAGTGTGACTATATAAGTGAGTGTGTGTATCAGAATGGCAATAACTTACCACTTACTGAGAGATTGTGTGTGAAGGGAAGTGCTCTAAAATCATACAACTCCCTAAGTTTATAGAGATTTAAATGTGCTTTATTGATTCTGTGTACTTCAAGTAGGTGACAGAGTGCATTTTCCTTCCCTTATAGATGGAGGTACTAAGATACAGCTGTAAAGTTCTACTTAAGACAGAGTCACCTAGCACGTGGGTCCCCAACCCTGGGCCGTGGGCTGGTACTGGCCCACGGCCTGTCAGGAACCGGGCCGCGCAGCCAGAGGTGCGCGGCCGGTGAGAGAGCTAAGCTTCCGTCTGCCGCTTCCCCATCGCTCGCATTACCGCCTAGACCATCACCCCCACCCCACGTCCGTGGAAAGATTGTCTTCCACAAAACGGGTCCCTGGTGCCAAAAATGTTGGGGACCACTGACCTAGCACACAAAAGGAAAGCCCATCATTAAACTGAGTTCTTGTGATTTGGTCTTGGAGCCTCCAAGGAATGTGACTTATGGGTGCAATATTTTCTAGCTGAGAAAACTCAAAGACTAAGATGATGTAAAAATTGTCCTTTCGTTAAACAAGTCAATTGCTGCCAAATGAAAAATGATTTATAAAATAAGGCGTCAACGTACCTAACCTAAGTCTGTTATGATGATTAGTAGCTCCTAGTTCCCTGTTCACTTCCCTTATGCCATCTTCATTCTCATGCTCTGCATTCATATTCCCGTGTTCTTTGTATACATGATGAGAGGCAGAGGACAGTCTATGATTTAACACTGAAGGAAATTAACCAATATTTCAAATGTACATTGAGTTAATAATCTAACAGTAAAAATAATTAAAATTAATGTACTTGTGACCAAGTTAAAAGCAAGGCTTTTAGTAAGCACTTCTTGGACCTTTCAATTAACATAACCTTTGCATCCAATTTCATATGCATTAGCATGGTTAATTTACTGTCATTTAATGCTTTCTTCATGAAGTTTTGTATAGAAAATGTGTAAGATGTCTCCACACCCCCAGTCAAGAGTTGGAAACCTGATTTTCTTGCTTAGAACATAATCCAAACATTTAAGATTCAAGACCATATTGTTTGGAAAACTAGGTGGACCCCAACCTAACCAAATCATTCCTTATTTCATTAATTTTTCTTAAAAAGAAAAATCCATGCTAGTTAAGGACTTGCCAATGATTAGACCTCTGAGTTTATTATTAAGTAATTTTTTTAAAAATAATGCGTTTATAACTGATTTCCGAACCAGACCTAGTTCTCTCATATTTTGAAAATATGCTTCATTATGTTACTTAATGTATTCTGAGTTGTTTTTAACTTTTACTGAATCTTCTTTACAGTCAACAAGTTATGTTTCTGCTTTTTAAAGAAAAGATATTACAATCAAGAGAGTATAGCTATCAAATTTTGTAACTTTACCTAGTGGTTTGCTTATCACAACATGTAAACTTTAAGTAGACTAATAATAATAGTATAGATCCAGATGAAGATATTAAATAAAGTTGGACATGAGCTCAAGAATTATCTTTCAAGAGGTGACATTTTCTATTAACTTTAAAGTAAGGCAAAATAGGTAAGGTGAGTTTCTGTTATAGGATGATGGTTTGTATAAAAATTTGAGCTGAGGTTATCTGTGTTTGCAATTGGGCAACTCAGAGCAATGATTCAAGAAATAGTATCGAATGGTCAGAGGAAGCAGTTGATGTACCACAGGGACCCAATAATATAATTATAATAATGCATAATATTCATGGAACACATACGGAGAGGCAGACACTATACTAAGCACTTCAGAAATCTGCAAAAGACCCAGAATAGTCCTTCACCAAGGAAACCCATATTCTTTATTATAGCTAGACATGGCTAGGGATTATTCATTGGATTCTTGGCTTTCATGTGTCTTCATTGTTGTTCTCTGATACCTTTATAAGACCTAGTAACTATTTCACATAATAGGAAATGAAAAGATTCTCCAAGGTTAGCTCTTCTACACATTAGACCAGACTACGGGTCACAGCTTCACATGGGTTCTGTTTTATTTTTTTTAATGATGTTGCTTCTGTTTCAACTTATAACCATTATAAGTCTGAGGGAATACATCATTTCAGCAGAAAGCTCCAGCTTCAGCTCCAATCCAGGTGCCATGCTATAAACTGAGGCTAGGGGTAAGAGGGATGAGAGGTTACTCGGAGGACAATGAAGTACTCTAGAGGAGTTTATAGGTTAAATGAGAGAGATTCAAAAATGAAAAGTTAAGGTTCTTCATTTCAAGGAGGTCCAGTGATGGGCCCAACATGTCAAGAACTTTTTTTCCCTGTCTTACTGAGGTAATAATTGACATTTAACATTGTATTAGTCCAAAGTGTACTTTGATATATGTATATATTGTGAAATGTTTACCACAGTAAGTTTAGTCCACATCCATTACCTCACATAGTTAAATTTTTTTTCTTGTGATGAGAACTTTCAAGATTTACTTTCTTAGCAGCTTTCAAATATACAACGCACTATTGTTAACTACAGTCACCATGCTGTACATTACATTCCCAGGGGTGATTTATCTTGTAACTGGAAGTTTGTACCTTTTCACCTCTTTCACCCATTTCCCCCACCCTCACCCTGGCCTCTGACAACACCAATCTGCTCTCTGTATCTGTGAGTTTGTTTTTTTAAGATTCCACATATCCGTGAAATCATACAGCATTTGTCTTTCTCTGGCTGCCTTAACATAATGCCCTCAAGGCCCATCCATGTTACCGCAAAAGGCAGGATTTCCTTCTTTTTTACGGCTGAACAGAGTATTAGAAACACAGATGATGAAGAACCTCACCGCCTGGAAAATTTGGGTAGGATCTAGGACAGAAATAAAAGACAAGCATTGAAAAATGGGATTTATGTGCCAAGTATAGGAAGAGGAATTAACAAGGCATATTTTTAAAAGATTGAATAGCATTGTATGCCTGGATACGATTATTTTTTTAATTTGTGTCTGCGGAAAATTAAATTGAGTTCAGCTTTGAAAGAATTTTCTGTGTTGTTTTGATACAGTTAGACTAAATATGCTAGGCAACACAGCTATTGAATATACATTTTTATTATTTAAAGTTATACAAAAATAAACAGAAAAGATATCATTAAAATATATTTTTGCATCCTCCACAATAATACATAATGCCTGAGAAGTTTGTGTGTTGCTACCTACATGCTTGCATTATACTTACCTAGTTAAGTCTAACACTGCATACAGCATCTTTACTCTTTTTTTTAATACCGTCTCATAAATATTTTTATATTTTAAATACCTTCTTTATTCAGGTATTATACATTTCAATAAAAGATTGTCATACTTATATTTACATTTTAGAAAGTGTTTACATAAACCAAATAGACTACCAATTATTTCTCCAGCAAAAATGGGTTACTCAGGATCAGTGAAGAGCTGCAATTTTAGGTCTGCAACCACGGCAAGGCATTTGCAATCCCCCAGCAAAAATGAGGAGAACTCTTTTATAGAGTGGAAAAGGAAGTTGTGAGAACTATAGTAAACAAAGAGTCCAGGACTTTTCACTGGCTGAGCTGTGATAGTCTCTCATTGGCTGAGTTCTTGCCAGTCAAGAAGAGGAAGTCTTTTGTCTCCCTATTGGACTCCACAAAGTGGTAGAGCATGAGAGCTCCCCTTTCTGGTCCCCTGACTCTACTTAACTGAGGTTTTTGTTTATTAAATTTTGACAAAAGATAGGTTCTGTCTTTATAATGGAAGAAAGAGAGGTGGAAATAGGGACACCAAGTAGGAGATTGTTGCTATTCAAGTACTAAATGTTGAAGGGTTTTAGGAAAGCAGGCCAATATGAACAGTCTTGAGAAATGTTTCAGAGGTAAATCAGTGACCAGGAAGTATGAGAAAGAACTGGACAGAGAGGAAGTGAGCACTGAAGATGCAGATCTAGGTGTCATTGACCTAGTTGACAGTTGACGAGAATTGGAGCATTGGAATTTAAAATGTGAGTAGAGTAAAATCAATTAATTAAAATAAATACCTTTTTATGCAAAGAAATAATATTTTATAAGGAAGGAGAATCTTTTGTGTATGACCATTTAAAAACACAAGATATCCAATATATCTTTTTAAGACTATTTTAAGGCAAATTAATAATTAATAGACATCTCAGAATGGTAGTTAGATAATTTAAAAATTACCTATAGAGTCAAAAATAAGAAACTCAGAAAGTAGAGAAATCTGGGAAGAAACCAAACCACACTTGTCAATGAGCTTCACCTTCACTGCCCCACATACTCCAATGACCACAAAGACTTGGTTATCTGCATCACAATTTGTGTATGCCTGTGTGTATCACTACCATGAATACAGCTTTGGCTCAGCAGCTGCTTTGTTCATAAGATATATTTTGGTGCACTAAAAACAAATTAGCCTAATTGTATTCTTTGATTCCAGGGAATTGTCCTCTGTTCTATGACTTTTCTGTAGTTTCTCTATGTTCCTATCAAATAAAAAAAAGAACTCCTCAGAAAAACATGGAAACACAGTTTTTGGTGTATCATCTATTCTCTCTTTTCTTTTAGGTCACTAGGAAATTTTTAGAAAGATTTTACAATGATATAGAATTATTTTAAGTTTCAGGTAACTATAGAGATATGCAATAAATTAAACAAACACTGGATTTAGGAATATAATCCTTGCATTTGAGCCTCCACTCTGACATTATTTGTTGTATGGTTCTGAGCCAACCTTTTCACCTCTTCAGGCCTCAGTTTCCTCATTTTAAAAATGGAGTTAATAATCCTTCCTTAAAACATTTGTTGGAGGATTAGGGCAAATGATCATGTGTAATAAGCCCTTTGTAGACTAAATGCCACTGTTCACATACAAGGCATTTTCCTCTTATTACCTACACCCATGCCTAGTGCAGAGATCTGGTAGAAAAAAAGGTCCACAGACTCTAGCCTGTCTCTGATCAAAACAGGTTAGAGTAAAACAATGTGATATTGCATAATGGAGAATATTAGTCCATGTTCAATGGCTCTGAGTGCTAACACCAGGGAAAGGCAACCCAGCAGTCTCTGCACACGTATTCCCTTCCTGGGAACATCTGAGCCCCAGAGCTTGCTTGGAGGAGCCTTCCATGGAACCACAGTCCATTTGCTTTCTCTCTGCTTCTAACTCTGTGCAGGGTTGTTTATGCAGTCCATTTCTGAAAACTATGCTTATAATATTGAGACAATCTCAAACTGAGAAGGCTTTTCTCAGAAAAGCCATCATCAGTGTTGTCAGTGGCACAAATTGAATTAGTTTGGTGAAAGGAAAAGTACTTGACATATATTTTTTTCTCTCACCTTATTTAATAGCCCATGTATTTAAAAAATATGTCTGAGATTCTACATGAATGCTCCTTCTGAGTTACGCCCATCGTCACAGAATTCTATGGTGATACCTGGATAAGTCCGTCACATATTTGAGGCTTTATTAGCCAATGTGATAAATAAATAAATTACCTAGGATAACTCCACAGTATGAAACCAGGAGATGTGCCTCTTATACCTTGGAGAAGGTTAGCTGAGATATGCCTTGATTATAAGTATTGCCTGACATGTGTAGGGAAAGTAAGATGGGAAGATTCAGAAGAGGGAAATTGACAGTAGTGGGGATGGCTGTCAGGAACTGCACAAGGCAGATGCTGAGCTTTATTTTACCAAGTAATGTTAATTGATATCAAATTTGGCCCCTGCAATAGTCTTGCCCTCCCAGGCTCGAGTCTTTCCATGTTTTTTGTAGCCAGATTTTCCTGAAACAAACTCATACTTGTGCAATGCAAGGAGGATGATACGGAAAAATACTTCCAAACCCAAACTTTTAGGTTCCTAAATTAGGTTTTGAAATCATAGTTAAGAGGAAACAGTGGGGAAGAAAGGTCCAGAATTTTCCATAAAGCTTGTGAAATTGTGAGGCTTTCCAGCATGTTATGGCTTTAGAAAGATAACTTCCAAAGTCAGATTATGTGTCTCTGTGAAGAGAATAAAATTGTGGAGAGAATGTAATTACAGATGGGAAAAGTAATGGTCTGGTGGGCAGCTGGGTGGGTGGAACATTTCTTCTCTGTCTCAACCCTAATAACTCTCATGCTACTCCACTCTTCCTTTCCTGTTTGCGTGACTAAAATGCCCTGAATTCAGTTAAGGATAATTGAGTTAAATCAGTTTCCTATCCAAATAATATTAAAGTAACGATGAATTGCACAAAGAAAAATGAAACTGCTTTGTAAACCTTTATTTTAAAACTGAGAAGCAGCCCAATGCAATTTATTCCTCTCTGCCTTCCCTCTGTGTTTGAGAAATGAAGCAGTGTTTTGCAGAGCAATGTATTTTTTTTTTTTCCTTATGCTCATATCTATCTCCTTCATGTTGGCAAAAGATCATTGAATTCTGATCATTGAATTCTGCCAGGTCCTGCCACAGAGTCAAGGGAACTAAAAGAAGGAGCCCTGGGAAGCAGCCTGCTGAGCAAATGGCTCGTTAATATCATGCACTTTATAAAGTACCCGTAATTAAAAGCTTTGTTGGGGAGCAAGATGGAATCATTCATAGAAGTTTGGCTCCATGTCCCCCAGTAGGCGTGGTTACTTAAAAAAAAAAAAGTCTCTTAAATTAATCATTGATGGTCTGCAATGTAAATGTTGAATTTTATAATGATTTGCTTTCTCTCCATTTTCTTGAAAAGCTGCTTCTGAAGCTGAGGAGTAGCCTTGTTTGTTTGATGTTCATGTCTCTAAAATGAATTCAATGGAACTGTTACTTGGAGCATTAAGAGAAGCCCTAGTCAGGGCTGCCAGGTGTGGTTAAGCAGGCTGTAAACTGCACAACTCCAGAGAGCGTTATTTATTAACACATAGACAATAATGTGACTGCCTCCTGCATTGTGCAATGCAGCAGCCCTGCTCAGAGCATTATGTTATCAGTGCATCTGTGGCTCATCTTTCACATCACATTTTCTCTTTACATCAGGCTTTTCCTCCCTGGCACATTTGGGAAGACATTGAGGTTCACACTTAGGCTGTACTGATGTGTCATCTAAAAAGGATTAAAACAAAAACAAGGAATCTCTTTCTCCACTAGTCTCTGGCTCCCCTGATGGCAGACTTACTTTTATATTATCAGCGCTTAATACATAAGCAATGAATGGACAATGAAAATAACTTCTTGATGGAGTAATTTATTCCTTGGGTTCAAAGAATGCTGAGAGAAGTTGAGTGAGATTTTGGGTCTTCTCACAGATGACAATATGCCAAACTCTTTGGAGCACTGTAGGAACTTTCAAACTTGAAAAGTTAAGTGCAATTGTTACATATGAAGAGTTCTACTTTGGTAAAACATTTGTAAAGATTTTGAAATTCCATTGCTAAAAGATTAATATGACTTGTAAAACTTTCAGATATTTTTCCTAGTAAATATTCTAGATAGGGTTATTAATTCAAAAAACAAACATTTGAATGCAGGCAATATATTTGTATATGACTCTGTAAGCGAATGGTTTTCTCCATTTTAGAAGAAATTAGTTTATATAATTTTAGGAGAATATTTATGTTTTATACTGTAAACTAATTTAAACCTAATATTTTCCCCAGGAATTCAGTAGGAAAATGTAGACAATAAGATTTTGCTGATGACAGGGCAGTAATTTTTTTTGTAAACCCACTTTTAAATGACTTTAATGCAAAACTGATAGTATGCAAAAGATAGAAACAAATTGAAGACCAAAACCGCCTAAGAACTAATGTAGTGTGGTATGTGTGTGTGTGTGTGTGTGTGTGTGTGTGTGATGCATATGTTCAATATAAGGTATACACACACACACACACACACACACACACACAGAGCTTCTCTCTCTCTTCCTCTCTCTCTCCACACACACAATTTATATATAATATATATGTACAGACTATATAGACCTTAAGCCCACAGGTCTACATTAAATCTTTTCCTTTGTGTTCCTCTATACCCTGTCTATACCCTGTTACAGTATTTATGTCGCCTTATAATTGCTCATTCAATTGTTGTGTTCTTCACAAGCTTGTACGTACAGTGAGCTAAGCAGTTAATTACATATACCTGTAGTGAGCCTTCATGGATTCAAATCTTGACATTATTTACAACCTCTGTGATCTTGAACAAGTTATTTCATGTGACTGCGTCTCAGTTTCTTTATCTATAAATTGCGGGTGGAGGTAATAATAGTGTCTATGTCAGAACTTGACAGTGAAAATTGAGTTTTCAAATGTAAAACACAAAGAACAATACTTGACATATATGAAATACTTAATATATGTGAACGCTGTATTCCCAGTGCACTATAGTATATTATAGTCTCATGGCAGAACTCAGTAACTATTTGCTGAGTGAATCATATTCTTTATTATAAAACAAATGCTTAGGACAAGATAGCACTAGAAAATATATTAAATAAACAGAAAGCACATTATTATTGCCCTCAGTGAAATTAGAATGTCACCAGGAAGAAGAATCCCCCCATAAATTATTTTATAAAAAGATAAAAGAGGTGATCAAGTGGTCATACTGGTAGATAGAGCAGCATATGTCAGAATAAGTCCACATACAGGCTCAAATGGTCTGCAAGAGGCATATTAGAAAGGTAGGACTTGAACTACATCATGGAAACTAGTTGAGATATGACTGACTAAACACACACTGAAAAGGGGCTCCTTCCACACAGCAGACCAGTTAGAGCAACACTGCAGGTGGACTGAGTGTGAGTCAATCTGCGGGCTAAGAGGTCATCAGTGCAGCTGGCAGGCCGTCACTTTTTGTAACTACTATTTTAAAAGAGCTCTTTTTTTTCTTCGAAATTTAAATTATTATCTATGTTTTGTCCCCAATTTAAGAGACATATTGTTAGAGGAGAGGTAAGGAAAAAGAAGATAGCAAATGAATGTAACGGTTTATTAAAGCCCACTTGCTTGCTTCCCTTTCTTATTGCTCTCCTAAGAAAATACATCAATGTTAAGCAGTTTTATAGACAGCAACCTTTTCAAAAAGTTAACTGTGACTTTTGCGGTTTTTCTTTTGTGTATATTTATCTTTATACTGAATAGGAACACAGAATAACGATGTCCTTTTGTTTGTTATATTCATCTCTATTTTTCAAGGTAATGATATTCATAAAATTTTTCAGCCCAGAGTCAAGAGAAATTTGTTCCTCATCTTGAGATATCTGCCCAATATCATTTAAAATAGGTTGGTAGTTTCAGGGTCATTTAAATGGGTCAGTAATTCTCTGAAAAAATGCCTTTTTTCCTTCAATTTTAATGAAGTAGCAAAAATTAATTAATTGGCAAACATGTTAAGAGCAGGAACAAAAGCACAGTAAGCAAAACAGACAAAAACTGAAATGTGCACAGACCCTGAGCAGAGAGAGAACTTGGTATGTTTGAAAAACTGAGAAAAACAATGGGGCAGGAGTGTAGAGAGTGAAAGGTATAGAGTTATGAAGGAAGGTGGAGAGGTTGGCAGCCTAATATCAGAAAGGATTATATAGGACCTGTCTAGATATTTTTATTTCCTTCTAACTGCAATAAGATGCCATCAGAAGGTTTTAAGCAAGGTCTAATTCAAGTTTTTGTTTTGTTTCATTTTGTTTTAATCCTGCTGTCTGCTTTGCACACAATTAGTTTAGGAATCTAAAAATAGACATGCTGAGATCAGTTAGAAAGTAATTTTGTTAGGTAAGAATTGATGATGATTTGGTTTACCATGATGGCAGTCAAGTTGGAGATAAAATGGGTGGACTTAAAATATATTGGTGGGCTATAATCGGCACTGTTGATTAGATATGGAGGGTAAAGAATAGAGGAATCAGGATGAGTTTCAGGTTCATGGCTTGAGAAGTTTTATTAATTATGGTGGTGCCATTTGCTGGTTTGGAGAAACCCAGGGGAAATAAAAGTGTCAGAGAGAAAAAACTAAAGTTAAGAACAGAGTTAAAATTCCTCTAAGGGCCTATTGTTTTTGAGATTATAGAATGAAACCTCAGTAGTCTATGGCAAGAAATATTTGAATATATGAGCTTACTGCTGAGGTAAGTTTGATTTTAAAATGTAAATTTGGGAAACGTAAGCAAACAACTTATATTTAATGCCATTGAAATATTTGAGTACATTATAGGGACAGAGCAGATTTACAGAATATATAGGATAGTGCTAATCATAGAAGCCAGGATAAGAGCATGTGTAAAGGCAGAGAAATGATCAACAAGAATAAAAATGCATTCCTTAAATTTTGTAGCATAAGTTGTCAGTGGTAACTTGGACAAGAGCTGTTTCAATCAAGTAATAGAGACAGAGCAAAATAGAAATTATTTGAAAGGATATGGAAGGAGAAAAAATCAAGAGAGTTGTCAACAAATTTGACTAAGAAAGGACATCTATATAGCTGTCATTTCATGTTTTCCATAACATTCTCCATCAGTAGTATTTTGCTTAGGATTTTCAGTGTTTAGCACTATAACAAGTACAAGGAATTTGTTGGTTATCTTTGCTTTATCAAAAGTTAATATCTAGCTTTACTTTTTAATGATGAGCTTCTTTTACTTTAATGGTGTTTTTTAGGAGAGAATAAAATAGATACCATTGATGTGCACATTGGTAATACAACAGCTTACCTGAAGATCAGACTTCAACTGACAAAACTAGATTAATTCTTAACATCCATTTCAAGTGTAAGATACTAAAGTATCTGAGATTGAGCCCAGATTTCATCTGCACAGAACCCTGATGTCAATTTGATTCCCTTTTTCTATCTGATACTCTGTCTACTGGATGCATTTTGCAAAGTTTCATCCCTTCCTCCTCGATACCTGGTGGTATGCTGGATGAGAGTGTCTAGGTGACCCCACAATGCCAGGAGAAGGAAATGTAACCTCATGCATAATTGTGAGTGAACTATTCACAATCTTATGTGCCTCTAAAAAGGATTGTAATTAAATTCTTCTCTCAAAATTCCTGTCATTTTCATATTATAAAAGCTATTTAAAACCTGGTCAGTCTCTACATTATTTACATTCTGATCAGTCTCTACATTATCATTGACTTTACACACATACACACACACACACACACACACACACACACACACACAAGAATGGGTTCCTCTAAGTAACCTATAAGAGATTTAAAACTGTTAACACATTTGAATTTATGATCACTCACTGTTAAATCACTGAAGGGGAAAAGCTATAATCCTTCCATAATAAAAAACAGTATTCTTAGGTATTTTGCTAAATTACCTACCAACACAGACATTTCCAAGTATACTAGAACTAACTGCCCATGCACAGGAAAACTGGGGGACTTAGAATTTAAGTATTTATTTGCATTACATTCTAACTCTTTCTTCAAGCTGCTTCTTTCTTTTAAATAGGTGCTTTTAAAAATCTGTCTAAATGTGTCAAGCTGATATTCTCGTTATTCAGAGACAGTGTAACTGTTCTTTGCTGTGGTCAATAAAATGCCCAGTGGGTGGAAATATGCTAAGGGTTTGCATAGTGAGGCCAGGAGCTCTCAGCACAGAACAGGTTCATATACAGGGTAGGAGTCATTGAAATCAACTTGAATTTCAGTAGAGGTTTTCAACACCATGGCAAATATTTTAGCTGCTTATAAGTTATACACACCTTCCTTTATTACCTATATTCTTTCATTCATCTTCATTACCTCTCTACTGTCTCTCTGTGTTCCCTACTTCAATCTTCAAGTGAAAAACCATTAAGTAACTTTGTATATCAACTTCAACAAACAAAACAATTGTGTAAACAAGTTTTCAAATTACTTTAGCCTTGCAAGTGTTCACAAATATCACTTGTCTAGGTCATTCCCATCTGGAAAATAAATTTTGTCTGAATTTTACTCAACATTCTTTTGCTTACAGGTTTTAGTTTAAGAGATACTTCATATATGCATAAAACAACTAAGATGTAATGGAAATGGAGTTTATTACAGTTCTTCTCTTGGCTGTGGCCCAAATCTTAATACTGTCACCCTCATTTTCTTCAGATCTTTGATATATTGACCAGAGTTTATCTTCATAACTGCATTACTGATTTTATAGTTTGTAAAATAACAGGTCAGGAATTCCTTGTTGTAAAATATATGTCTACCGTAAAGTAGAGCTATCTTTCATTCTGAGAGGCTGATACATTCATGAGGACTAGTAGAGGAGCAAAGGCTCAAGCTTTGTGCCAGAGGGGAAGCTGATTTAATGTTTCCCATTTAAAATTGTTGTTTCAGTGTGTGGGGTAGTTGGATGTATTAGACATTATAGGAGATGGCATCTTTCACCCCAAAGTCACCCATTGAAATCTGAAACAAATTGAGAATGACTAGAAGTAAATACCATAAACTAATGGTACATAACTTTTTAGTGGAACATCATGAAAACCACAAATTTCACTTTTCAGTATTTTGGTTTGTTTGCCTTATTGTCCTTGCCTAATGTGTTCATATCATTTATATCATCAAAACCAGGACACTTCTGAGGGTGAACATCAGTGCTAAAATACTTAACATTATTTTAAGTTTTGAAATATATACAAGTATGTTTGTGTATTGTTACAGCTGTACCTTCTACATCAACTGGGAAAACACTGCAATTTGTTAAGATGAAATTAAAAAATAATGAGCACCACAGCCAATTTCAATTATATGTCTTCATTTTTTATTTAGTTTCTTTATTTAGTAAGAACATTGTTTTGTGTTAAGATACTGTTCTGCACCAAGTATACATTAAAATTATATTATTACTGCAAAAAATGCAAATAACTATATCTTCATTGTTGAACATATTATAGGATTTATGCATCTCAACTATCATTTCACTCAACCATAGTGTAAGAAAGCTAAATTATCAAGTCCAACCATATTGCAGTTGGTTACATTGTTCATCTTTTATTACTGCTATTGGACTATAAGTCCCTTGAGGGCATAAATTGTGTCCTATCAATATTTTTATCTTTAATTAGTACAGTATCTAATGTTAAATTGATACTCAATAAATGTATGTCATACTTATTGATACATTAATGAATAAGTGAAACAACCCAAAATTGTTTCAATACTAGACTGACTAAATTGTAATTTCATGCAAGGAAATGTTAATTCAGCAATGAAAATAATCATACAAATATAAATTTGAGCAAAATTTTCAGACACAAAAAAGAACATAATATGTATTTCCATTGGTATTGTTAGGTAAGAAAAACTTTTCCTCTTAGGTTCAGTTCTCAGGGGCCTGGGAATTAAACTGACAAAATACAGATCAACAGAGGAAATATTTATTCATATGCATACAGGAGCTAACAAAAGAAGTAGCTAGTTTGCTGAATAGTTGAAGAGAGAGGTTTATATACCTAACTTAGTAGAGGAAAGGGAGGAGGGCAGAAAAGTCTTCTATGGGAAGAAGAAATAGATTTCTTTAGGAAAGACAAATGAGTTTCTAGGCCAACTAATGGGAGATAAGAAAATTTGTGCTATTTGTTTATGCGGGTGTGAGTGCCATTCTGTCTTCTTCATCGCAATGAAATTTCCCAAGAGAGGGGATTTATGGTAGCTTCATTTCTCAGAAGTTGTTGCTTTTAGTCAGATAAGGGAAGCTCCAAGAAGACTTCTTTCTGCATCTGTTGAATTTCAAATCTCTTTAGGTGAAAATAATATTCATACCTACTTTGAGGTTCCAAGCAAGGCCCTGCAATATCAAGTTAAAAGAAAATAAAAACTGTTTTATTAGGTTAAACAGTACAAAGACCACTACCTAATGGAAGAAGTTTTACTATGAAAATTATCAGAGTAACACTACAATTGTCATAAACTCTAAAGTAAGAAAGACATACTTTTTCATTATTTTCTTTAGGGTAGTAAGCATTTTACATCACAGGTATATATGGGGTTTTATCTTTTTGGCATTTCAATATATTATACAACAGTCAAAAAAGAGATTTTAATGATTATGACTATGGTATGGAAAAATAAGAGTTTTAATTTGCTCTATAAGGAAATCCATGCCCATCGCCATGATTATTGTAAATTTCCCTCATTTTACACAAGCCAAATTCTCTCTCAAAGCGTGGGATTTCATCTGAGAGAAGAATAGAAAATTCAGTTCCAAGAATGTAATACATTTTTACTGATATAAAGGATATTTGCAGGTAGTATTGAAATGTTCTGCTGCCTTGAAAACTAAACAGTGCAGAATACAACATAAAAGAGAGTGAAATGTGATAGCATTTTGCTGTCTTAAACTTGGCTTATTTTTCATGTATATAAGTTTACATAAATTTTAATATCATAGCAGTGGCAAACAGTCGTTTCCACTGTCTACAAATGACAAGTGTTTAACTTAATTATCAACAGTCATTTATTCAAATATTTTTGAGAAATAACTAAAATCTTTTAATTACATATTTTCTTAAACCCAAAAAATTTATTCAAATATAGAATATAAATACTTGTGCACAAATTAAAAGTTTAAAAATCTTGCTAAAATATCATTACAGAAAATACTATGTAACTTTTCATTCCTGATAAACTTAACTAATATTTATTACCAATAATTCTTAACCATCTAATTTCTGTTTTTAGCTTTATATTTTCTACAGTTCAAATCTAAATGTAAAATTTCAAAACAACAAATAATTTGTTTCCATGGCAACATGTTGAATATTGCTACAATCATAAACCAAGGATTCTTTATTATTTAGTAAATAATGAGAAACAATAACAACAATTCCAAAATATTCACAAATGTAACTAATTTTCTATTGCTTTCCCACAAGGACTGGCAAATAGGTTTATTAAACCAAGAAACTTTACCATTAGTGTAGGTGTCCAACAGAAAATGTCCTGTCATTAAATGTCATCTCATTAAGAGTCATCAAGAACAAGCTGTACCAAGAAGAGAAACTGCATAACTGAAACAGTACAAACAAATAAACCAAACTTTAAAGTAGAAGCCATCATGGTCATTGATTCTTAGAGGATCTACCAAATGAAAGGACTCAGTGGATTGGTTGGGTAAAATAGCCACCAGGAGAGACCGGAAATTATATGTTAACTGGTAGATGGAGCAGAGATTTCCAGGAATGAAGAGAGGAAACGGCAGTAAGAAAAGAAAACAGAAAAACAAAACAACAAAAACGCATCTATCTTTTTGTCTTATGGAATTAAGGTGAGCCACAGATTAAAAACAGATGATGTCCATCCAGAAACAACTGAGACCGTCAACCCAGGAAATTCACTGCTGGCCCTCTGAAGATAAATGTCTTCATGAGAACAACTGATAAGCATAGAACAGTAGGAAAGACAATAGACAGACACAGGGTCAGGAAGCCTAAGTATATTTAAGATATCTACATATCTTCAAATATTACTTGCTTGGATTAGAAACTCTTTAGTTTCAAGGTTAGTCAGCTTGCTGTGCCAGTAAACTAATTAATATTGTTTTAGGCTCATTATATTCACTAATATAAGTTGGTGTTAAGACTGCCCTATATTTCATATTTTCCTAAAGATTAGAAAATTGTTAAGGGAGGATGTGTTAACCTTGCTGTATCTTATGAGGTTATTATCTGAGGAAATTCAAGAAAATATGTTGAGACTCCTAGTTGGGTGAGTCAGTTCCTATAGTCAGTAGTATCAGCACAACTCATATTATTTCAATGTCAGGTTAGTGATTTGAGCATTTTCATTCACTGGCACCTCAGGTACCAGGTTCTGACATAAACAAGAGCCAGTTTAAGAAGAGTGATTTACCAGTGGTAATGAGGAAAGTTTCCCAGTTAATTCAATTCAGTACAACAGTTCTTTCCTGTTATTCTGACATCAATAATACTGTGGACTGTTATATGACAAATAAATTCAGTGACTCCATATTGATGGGATGGGACTGATAGAGACATTATTTCTCTCCAATACACTGCTAGGAGCAAGCATCTCAGATCCTCTGGATGATTTTCTAAACACCCTGGGGACTCTCGGGACTTCCACTATAAGGTGGTGACACCAGGATGCCCCTAATGTTAGTCACCTTAGGAAGCATGAGACAGCCCTCAAGAAGGACTTCACACTGCTTCTTGGGGACAATGGGAGAAGGAGCAAATCTGTACATGTGCCGCTGAGTTGGGAAGCAAAGTTGAGACACATAGTAATGCTGATTGTACGTTTAAGTCTAGAGACCCAAAGTGTACCTTCTTAATTAAATTCTGAGAAGGAGAAGGGGAAAGAGGTTCCAAAGGTGAGGTGAAAAAGCCAAGTGAGTCCCAATCTCATAAAGAGAAGTCTACAAAGATTGGAGTTATATATTTTGTGAAAAAATGAAAAAAAAAATTACACACACAAGAAAAAGTTTTTGCAAGTTTGTAAAACCTTAGAGCATTTTTAAGTTACCTATGTTTGCTTGTTTTTACATGGGTTTTTATTGTTATTGTTGCTGTTGTTTTATGGTGGTGATATCTATCAGTACATTTGACATTTTACTTAGACATTTAGGAAGATGTACATTACAAAAGCACTGGGGTAAGGGAAGAAATGTAAATATCCTTTCCTTCATTAATTTATTGATGAGGAGAAAATAAGCATGCATGGTAGACATTTCATGGAACAGGATAAAAATACAAAATATATAAGACGAGTAGCTTTTACATTTACCTAATCTTTTGCCAGAACAAATTGAATAGAAATGGAAACGAGGGTGCTCTGTATATCTGTGACATACACATAAGCTTTGGCTTTTTCCTCCAACATTAGTATGATGTTCTGCCTGTCCTTGGCTTCCCCTTTTCATGCTAAATCTTGGTTTAACTTTCTTCCAGAGCCCATTTTCACCTACCTTATACTTTTTATTTTCATACCATTTTATACTCTAGAACCATTTATTCCATGTTTCATAAAGTCGATCTGCCTTAAATAAGGCTGTGAGATACATGAAGGCAAGATCTTCTCTGTCTGACCAATATTATATTCCATGGGCTAGTAAAGGTCCTTTTTATACCCAATAGATAGTTATGCAGTGACTAAAAGTTCACTAGGCAAGTGATATTTTTTCTCTTTTCTTTCCTTTTCTTAAAAGTAACTGACAAAAATTTACTAATTGACCAAAGTCATACTATAAGCACTTCATATAACTCTTCTTTATATGAAATAATATTGCCACCAAAAAGGAAATAAAATCGCACTTCTGAATTCAAATTACAAAGCACTGGAGACAGCATTTAGACAATGAATTATCCAACATTTCAATACATCACCAAGTCTTAATCCAAAGAATGCACAGATGACTTTTGTTTGCTACATACTGACAAGTTTCTTCTGTGTTCTTTCTTTCTGAGCTTTATTTTCCTTGAACTATAGGAAAAGAGAAATGTTTCTGTATTCCCTGTTGCTTAACTTTCAATAAATCCAGTGATTCAAAAGAAGGAAGCTTGCCTGTGCTCAATTTTATCATTCTTTAATGGCAGAATTAATGGCAGAATCATTAAATAACACAACCCCCCCTCACCTGTTGCTTTGTTTATCCTGAAAAGACACAGAGCCCTCCTCCGTAAAAAGGTTTAGAGAAAAAATGTTATTAATTACCTGTGAAGGAACTTCAAAAAGAGCACACATTAAGTTTCTTTAGAACATTTCCGTCTCCTTTTTAAATATAAAAAATATAGAGGTAAGTCTTCTGAGCCATTATAAAACAAGCTGTCTTCTCTTGTGCTCTCTGGGAATAGAAGCAGTGTGAAACTGTGAGGTTTAGGAAACCCAAATGTGGAGAATCTTAGAGGTCCAGACATTCTCCAAGAGAAACATTTTCCAAACTAGTTCTTGAAAGATGCTCTTCAGAGAAGAGGAAAACCTACAAAGTTTTCATGGACAAAGATGTTTGGAAAATACTACATAATAAATCTTTTGTTTAGTAATACATAGAGATTAAATATTCTGGGAAGTACTACAGGAAAGAAATGTGTTTAATTTTGGTGACAGAATAAATTTATTGAGGTTTTATCTCATTTTAAATCTTCTGCAATGTCCTCTTCTCCTTATTCAAGCAAGGAGCAAGACTCTTTCTGATTTGTTTTGGCCCAAAGCAGATGATTATTGAAGTGATCAATTTCTCTTCTTTCTCTCTTTGTGAAAGCCTAAGATTATTTAAGAAAGGATGATAATGACCTAAAGGGGAAAGAGATAGTTTTGAACAGAGTCATAAATGAGAAATTTCCCCAGCCTGGGAACCAGTCCTGAAATCAACAGGTCCTGGGTATAACACAGATGCATTCTCATTTTACGACATCGCCCATGACAGGTGACAAAACCCAGAGAGTAAAAAAAAAAAACAAAAACAAAACCCAGAGAGTAATGGCTGTATGGGTAGGACCCTAGGTCCCAGGGCCTTAAACTTTAGAAAAAAAGTCCTGTGGCTCAAGCTGCACACAAAAGCCACAGTGTAGCCTGCCATATGGCATCACATGGTCTGAGACAATGAGGATGTTTGCAGTTGCTGTGATCATGAGCGATAGTCCCCACATCTTTTGCTGGAGCATTCTAAACCTCTTGTGTTCGTGTGCAATCTGAAATTGTAGGCAAGAAGTAGAGAGACTCTGATAATGACTAATGTCGAATTTCCTGCCAAACTAGCAAGATGGGTAACTCAAAATTGAGTTTATTTTGATTTCTAAATAGATACAGTATTTCTTATATATTTGTGTTTATAAAATAAGACTTAGACCACTTCACTTATTTTTATCTGAATTTTCTTCTTAAGTAACAATAATTAGCTGGACACATTTAAGGGATTCAAATATATTAAATGAAAAAGATCGATCCTACTCAACTACTGTTCCATGAAATGTATTTGGGGAGTACAGCTGTGTATCATCCCTTTGAAGGCATTTCCTCTGTTAGAAATGTATGTTGCCACAGTAGCACAGTCCTCTCTACTACCACTCAAAGGGCAGATACACAAATTCTAATCAGTAGCCAAAGGGAGAGACCCATCTGTAGCTCCTGTGGCATCACTTATTTTTTAAATATTCTAGCATCTGGGGAAGCTACCCTCCCTCCTGCCAGCCTGATTATGTGCATCTTCATGAGCCCAGCAAAAGAGTCCCTTTGCTTTGATGTACCTTTAAAGCAGAGAAATTTTAGTCAGGAGCTTGTGGCTAAGGCTTAAGTATTCCAAGCTAGAAGACATTTGTTAAAATATGTCCAAATTTACAGTTAGCAACGCCAAATCTAGACTAGACTCCTGAACTCAGATCTTTACTTTGCTACTTAATTGTTGTGAGCAAGTTATTTCAGTTTCTTCTTCTCTAATATGGGAATAATAATAATACCCACCTCATAGGATTATTTTGAGGATCAACAAACAAAGTTAAGGTATGTGAAATGCTTAGAAAAGTACCTGGCAGCATATATTATGCATTGTGTGCATTTTAGTGCATGTATGTTTTAATTAACAAATAGAAATACGATGCATCGTTTCAAAGTTTTATGACTTTTTCCATGTCTCTATTTTTGTTTCAGAATGCTCTAGGGTAAAAATGAAAATGCCTAAAGATCTCTTCTGTTACAATATGTATAAACCAAATCTAAATATGTTGTTATAATCAATACATTCAGTACTCTAGATAAAAGTACTCCAGATAAAATCAGAGAATCAGAAGAAATATCCATTTGTAAATGCAGTTGGATAGATGTTACTTTCTATGAGTAACATTTAAAATTAAATCAGTTGATATTAAATCAAAGTTTGAAAAAACTTCTGAAATACAGTGCAGTACCACATCAGTGGAAATCACATTTGGGTGAGAACGAGAGATTCTGAAAGCTGTTGAACACTTTAGGGTGCAACTGCAGTGCATCATCACAGAGAAATTTGCTCCAGGTGTTGCAGTAATTTTGATACATGGGGAAAGTTCACAGCTCACTGGCCGTCAAATGTGAATTTCCATATGTGAAATGATTTAAGTCTATTACTCTGTGCAGGAAAAGAATGAATGTTCTAAATTGAGCTTACATTTGCTATATATTGTCTGTAACCTTTCATAAATATTTGAATTTTCCTTTAAAACAGTCTTTTAAACAGCAAAATATGTAATACTCTAGTATCAGGACACTTACTGTGACAAAGGGCCAAACTAAGAAAATAAGAGTTAAATATTCTGAAGATGATTAGATTATTGTTCCGAACCTTTAATATTAAATAAAGTAGGTGATTCATACTTGGCAAATATCTCAGTTTAATTGAAAAGTACTTTTGTTTTCAATAAAATTTCCTTTTTCAACATGTGTTTTCTGAGATTTAAAAAGGAAGAAATAGGGTTTCCCTGGTGGTGCAGTAGTTGAGAGTCCGCCTACTGATGCAGGGGACACGGGTTCATGCCCTGGTCCGGGAAGATCCCACATGCCACAGAGCTGCTGGGCCCGTGAGCCATGGCCGTTGAGCCTGCGCATCCAGAGCCTGTGCTCCGCAATGGGAGAGGCCACAACAGTGAGAGGCCCGCGTACCACAAAAAATAAATAAATAAAATAAAAAGGAGGAAATAAATAGAAAAATTAAATTTTACTTTTAAAATTTCCTTCGTAGTAAAAGATAACTGTTTTAAACAATTTTCTATCCAAAAAGTTATATGGAAACATAAAAGACCCAGAATTGCCAAAGCAATCCTGAGGAAAACAAACAAAACAGGAGGCATAACTCTCCCAGACTTCAGACACTACTACAAAGCTACAGTAATCAAGAGAGTGTGGTATTGGTACAAAAACAGACATACAGATCAATAGTACAGAATAGAGAGCCCAGAAATAAACCCACACACCTACGGTCAATTAGTCTTAGACAAAGTAGGCAAGAATATAAAATGGAAAAGTCTCTTCAGCAAGTAGTGCTGGGAAAGTTGTACAGCTACATGTAAATCAATGAAGTTAGAACACACCCTCAGACCATGCACACAAATAAACTCAAAATGGCTTAGAAACTTAAACATAAGACATGACACCATAATAATCATAGAAGAGAGCATAGACAAAACATTCTCTGACATAAATTGTACCAATGTTTTCTTAGGTCAGTCTCCCAAGGCAATAGAAATAAAAACAAATATAAGCAAATGGGACCTAATCAAATTCACAAGTCTTTGCACAGCAAAGGAAACCACAAAAAAAAAAAAAAAACCTACAGAATGGGAGAAAATATTTGCAAATGATGCAACCAACAAGAGCTTAATCTCCAAAATATACAAAGAGCTCAAACTCAACAACAAAAAAAAGACAACCCAATCAAAAAATGGGCAGAAGACCGTAATAAACATTTCTCCAAAGAAGACATACAGATGGCCAGTAGGCACATGAAAAGATGCTCAATGTCACTAATTATTAGAGAAATGCAAATCAAAACTACAATGAAGTATCACTTCACACCAGAAAGAATGGCCATCATTAAGAAGTCTGCAAATAACAAATGCTGGAGAGGGTGTAGAGAAAAGGGAACCCTCCTACACTGTTGGTGGGAATGTAAGTTTGTGCAGCCACTTTGGAAAACAGTATGGAGGTTCCTCCGAAAACTAAAAATAGAACTAACATATGATCCAGCAGTTCCACTCCTGGGCATATACCAGGACAAACTATAATTCAGAAAGATACATGCACCCCCTATGTTCGTAGCAGCACTATTCACAATAGCCAAAACATGGAAACAACCTAAATGTCCATTGAAAGATGAATGGATAAAGATGCAGTGTGTATACACACACACACACACACACACACACACACACACACACACACACAATGGAATACTACTCAGCGATAAAAAAGAACAAAATAATGCCATTTGCAGCAATATGGATGGACCTAAAGATTATCATACTAAGTGAAGTAAGTCAAAAAGCGAAAGACAAGTACCATATGAAGTCACATGTGGAATCTAAAATGTGGCACAAATGAACCTATCTACAAAACAGAAACAGACTCACAGACATTGAGATCAGACTTGTGGTTGCCAAAGGGGATCAGGGGAGAAAGAGGGATGGACTGGGAGTTTGGGGTTGGTAGATGCAAACTATTACATTTAGAATGGATAAACAACAAGGTCCTACTGTATAGCCCAGAGAACTATATCCAATCTCCTGGGATAAACCATAATAGAAAAAGATATTAAAAAATAATGTATATATGTCTTTTGCTGTACAGAAGAGATCTGCACAACATTGGAAATCAACTGTACTTCAATTAAAAAAATAAACAATTTTCTAAAAGTTTTAGGAGATACCTCCAAAGGAAAAAATTGATTTTTTTCTAAAGTTGAATATCAAAACAGTTGAAATCTTACCCAATAAGATTTCTCTTCATATCAATTCTATTTCCTTGCATCCTCAAACAAAAATAAAAGCAAAAATGAAGTGTTAAAAGTCATTAGAGATGCCCAAATTTTCAGATATAAGGACCAGGGGAAAACAAAGTATAACAAACATGTTAGAATAGTTTATCCTGTTTTTCTGACAACATCTGTTATATGTTCAAATTTGGAAATATGTTCAAAATATTACATATAAGTTTCAGTTGCTTTGTGGCATATTCTACCCTAAATTTGTTGACACAGATGATGAAATTGAAACTTGAGTAATATTCTACATGGTGATTACAAAATTACTGAAAATGAGGGGTCATTATTCTTCAGGTCTCAGTAGTACCTAATGAGATAGTATGAATGACTGAAAGATAGCAAATACCTTTTATATTTACTTAAGGACATCTATTTCATGTGGGTTCTCCTTATGCCAGTTTATAGCAATTGCACGATTATTCAGAAGGTTTCACACACAATTATTTTACT
The DNA here is from genome assembly GCF_003031525.2 of Neophocaena asiaeorientalis asiaeorientalis. NCBI lineage: Eukaryota > Metazoa > Chordata > Mammalia > Artiodactyla > Phocoenidae > Neophocaena > Neophocaena asiaeorientalis. Next base: position 12,564,977 of record NW_020185337.1, on the reverse strand, counting down.
TTTTCTGCCAGATTTACTCTGAAAACTATTCAGTATTTATTATTCTTTCAAACTTAATAACAGATTAAAAACAAAATTGGAAACAACATCTATGTTGTTCCCATAAATACAGAAAACCCACATGCTCATTCTCTTCCATCCTCTTGTCTTTGTTTTCCTCAGTCCTTATTTGTGTCTTTCAGCCTTTAGTTTCTCACATCACTCAATTCAATTCAGATAAAGGAAATATTATTTATTTTTTAAATTGTGATTAAATATATGTAAAAATTACCATTTTAGTCACTTTAAAATGTACAGTTCTGTGACATGAAGTACATTCACATTGTTGTGAAACCATTGCAACCATCGATCTCCAGAACTTTCTTATCTTCTCTAACTGAAACTCCATACCCATTAAATAATAACTCCATATTCCTCCCTCTCCCCAGCCCCTGGCAACCACCATTCTACCTTCTATCTCTATGAATTTGACTATTATAAGACTTCATATAAGCAGAATCATACAACATTTGCCCTTTTGCAATTAGCTTATTTCACTTAGAGTAATGTCCTCAAGTTTCATCCATTTTGTACCATTTATCAGAATTTCCTTCCTTTTTAAGGCTGAATAATATTCAATATTATATGTGTGTGTATGTATATATATATATATATATGTAACACATTTAATTTTTCTTTCATTGGCCAAAAATACTTGGATTGCTTTTACCTTTTGGCTCTTGAGAATAATTCTGCTGTGAACATGGGTGTGGAAATACCTAGTTGAGTCCCTGCTTTCAGTTCTTTGGGGAATGGACCCAGAAATAGAATTGTTGGATCATATGATAATTCTATGTTTAATATTTTGAGGGACCACCGTATTGTTATTATCCACAGTGGCTTCACCATTTCACATTCTTGCCAACAATGCTCAGGGTTCCAAATGTCCACATCCTTGACAGCACTTGTTATTTTCTGTTGTTGTTGTTATTACTATTATTATATATCATAATATATACTATATTATTTATAATTGCTATCCCAATGGATATTCAGAACTTAGCTATATGACACATAACTGAGCAGGAGGTCTTCTGCCCAGTCCCAAACTCTATGGAAAATAAGGTACACAAGAAGAAAGAAGAAGGTGAGAGTGAGGGGTGGTGGAGAAAGTGGGAGAGAGAATAGATTTTGGGAGCAATCCCTGTACATATTGAATAGATACAGCTAAGATTATGATCATTTTGGTACCTATATACTCAGTGTTTTACACTTGGGAAAATTGTTTGTTGATTTTTGGAATTTCTAGGTAATGTATTATTCCAAATCAGCACTATCTAAAGGCGTGTACATGGATTAGTGTTTGGCTAATCAAAATGAGAAAAATAAGAACAATGTCATGAAAGTCTTATAAAGCTTGATTAGATTTTTAAAATTCAGAATTATGTCTTGGTTTTTAAATGCCCTACCCAGTGTATAAAGATAGTGAGAGAAGATCACATATATTTTGCATTTTAAATTAAATATTTAAATTGCACAGTATATTACCTTTTAGATTGTCTTTCTCCACAGAGCATAATTCCCTGACAAGTCATCCAAGTTGTTGAGTTTTTTACTAGTTCATTCCTTTTTATTGCTGAGTAGTATTCCATGGTGTGGATATAACATTGTTTAAACATTTGCCTGTTGAAGAACATCTGGTCATTTATAGATTTTGGCTATTATGAATACAGCTGCTGTGAATATTTTTGTACAGGTCTTTGTGCGAACATAAGTATCTATTTTTTCTGGTGTAAATGCTCGAGTGAAATTACTGCATCGTATAGTACTTGCATGACTAGTTTTATAAGTAACAGTCGAACTATTTTCCAGAGTGGCTGTACTATTTTACATTCCCACCAGTAATATGTAAGTGATCCAGTTTCTTTGCAATCTTGCTGGAGTTTAGTGTTAGCCATTGAGTGTGTAGGAAAAATTTTTTTGAACCCCAATCACTGATCATCTGGGCAAATAGAGGAAGAGAAGTAAGTTCTGAGAATTTTTTTCTTTTCCTTCCTCCTTCTATCC